>NC_034189.2:15201126-15501126 GCF_002021735.2 Oncorhynchus kisutch | reverse complement strand
TGGGTGGTGTTTACCTACATAACACAGCCCACATGGACATTTAATCATGTAGATAACATGGGTGGTGTCTACCTACATAACACAGCCCACATGGACATTTAATCATGTAGATAACATGGGTGGTGTTTACCTACATAACACAGCCCACATGGACATTTAATCATGTAGATAACATGGGTGGTGTTTACCTACATAACACAGCCCACATGGACATTTAATCATGTAGATAACATGGGTGGTGTTTACCTACATAACACAGCCCACATGGACATTTAATCATGTAGATAACATGGGTGGTGTTTACCTACATAACACAGCCCACATGGACATTTAATCATGTAGATAACATGGGTGGTGTCTACCTACATAACACAGCCCACATGGACATTTAATCATGTAGATAACATGGGTGGTGTTTACCTACATAACACAGCCCACATGGACATTTAATCATGTAGATAACATGGGTGGTGTTTACCTACATAACACAGCCCACATGGACATTTAATCATGTAGATAACATGGGTGGTGTTTACCTACATAACACAGCCCACATGGACATTTAATCATGTAGATAACATGGGTGGTGTTTACCTACATAACACAGCCCACATGGACATTTAATCATGTAGATAACATGGGTGGTGTCTACCTACATAACACAGCCCACATGGACATTTAATCATGTAGATAACATGGGTGGTGTTTACCTACATAACACAGCCCACATGGACATTTAATCATGTAGATAACATGGGTGGTGTTTACCTACATAACACAGCCCACATGGACATTTAATCATGTAGATAACATGGGTGGTGTTTACCTACATAACACAGCCCACATGGACATTTAATCATGTAGATAACATGGGTGGTGTTTACCTACATAACACAGCCCACATGGACATTTAATCATGTAGATAACATGGGTGGTGTTACCTACATAACACAGCCCACATGGACATTTAATCATGTAGATAACATGGGTGGTGTTTACCTACATAACACAGCCCACATGGACATTTAATCATGTAGATAACATGGGTGGTGTTTACCTACATAACACAGCCCACATGGACATTTAATCATGTAGATAACATGGGTGGTGTTTACCTACATAACACAGCCCACATGGACATTTAATCATGTAGATAACATGGGTGGTGTTTACCTACATAACACAGCCCACATGGACATTTAATCATGTAGATAACATGGGTGGTGTCTACCTACATAACACAGCCCACATGGACATTTAATCATGTAGATAACATGGGTGGTGTTTACCTACATAACACAGCCCACATGGACATTTAATCATGTAGATAACATGGGTGGTGTTTACCTACATAACACAGCCCACATGGACATTTAATCATGTAGATAACATGGGTGGTGTTTACCTACATAACACAGCCCACATGGACATTTAATCATGTAGATAACATGGGTGGTGTTTACCTACATAACACAGCCCACATGGACATTTAATCATGTAGATAACATGGGTGGTGTTTACCTACATAACACAGCCCACATGGACATTTAATCATGTAGATAACATGGGTGGTGTTTACCTACATAACACAGCCCACATGGACATTTAATCATGTAGATAACATGGGTGGTGTTTACCTACATAACACAGCCCACATGGACATTTAATCATGTAGATAACATGGGTGGTGTTTACCTACATAACACAGCCCACATGGACATTTAATCATGTAGATAACATGGGTGGTGTTTACCTACATAACACAGCCCACATGGACATTTAATCATGTAGATAACATGGGTGGTGTCTACCTACATAACACAGCCCACATGGACATTTAATCATGTAGATAACATGGGTGGTGTCTACCTACATAACACAGCCCACATGGACATTTAATCATGTAGATAACATGGGTGGTGTTTACCTACATAACACAGCCCACATGGACATTTAATCATGTAGATAACATGGGTGGTGTTTACCTACATAACACAGCCCACATGGACATTTAATCATGTAGATAACATGGGTGGTGTCTACCTACATAACACAGCCCACATGGACATTTAATCATGTAGATAACATGGGTGGTGTCTACCTACATAACACAGCCCACATGGACATTTAATCATGTAGATAACATGGGTGGTGTTTACCTACATAACACAGCCCACATGGACATTTAATCATGTAGATAACATGGGTGGTGTTTACCTACATAACACAGCCCACATGGACATTTAATCATGTAGATAACATGGGTGGTGTTTACCTACATAACACAGCCCACATGGACATTTAATCATGTAGATAACATGGGTGGTGTTTACCTACATAACACAGCCCACATGGACATTTAATCATGTAGATAACATGGGTGGTGTTTACCTACATAACACAGCCCACATGGACATTTAATCATGTAGATAACATGGGTGGTGTTACCTACATAACACAGCCCACATGGACATTTAATCATGTAGATAACATGGGTGGTGTCTACCTACATAACACAGCCCACATGGACATTTAATCATGTAGATAACATGGGTGGTGTTACCTACATAACACAGCCCACATGGACATTTAATCATGTAGATAACATGGGTGGTGTTTACCTACATAACACAGCCCACATGGACATTTAATCATGTAGATAACATGGGTGGTGTCTACCTACATAACACAGCCCACATGGACATTTAATCATGTAGATAACATGGGTGGTGTCTACCTACATAACACAGCCCACATGGACATTTAATCATGTAGATAACATGGGTGGTGTTTACCTACATAACACAGCCCACATGGACATTTAATCATGTAGATAACATGGGTGGTGTTTACCTACATAACACAGCCCACATGGACATTTAATCATGTAGATAACATGGGTGGTGTTTACCTACATAACACAGCCCACATGGACATTTAATCATGTAGATAACATGGGTGGTGTCTACCTACATAACACAGCCCACATGGACATTTAATCATGTAGATAACATGGGTGGTGTTTACCTACATAACACAGCCCACATGGACATTTAATCATGTAGATAACATGGGTGGTTTTACCTACATAACACAGCCCACATGGACATTTAATCATGTAGATAACATGGGTGGTGTTTACCTACATAACACAGCCCACATGGACATTTAATCATGTAGATAACATGGGTGGTGTTTACCTACATAACACAGCCCACATGGACATTTAATCATGTAGATAACATGGGTGGTGTTTACCTACATAACACAGCCCACATGGACATTTAATCATGTAGATAACATGGGTGGTGTTTACCTACATAACACAGCCCACATGGACATTTAATCATGTAGATAACATGGGTGGTGTTTACCTACATAACACAGCCCACATGGACATTTAATCATGTAGATAACATGGGTGGTGTCTACCTACATAACACAGCCCACATGGACATTTAATCATGTAGATAACATGGGTGGTGTCTACCTACATAACACAGCCCACATGGACATTTAATCATGTAGATAACATGGGTGGTGTTCTACCTACATAACACAGCCCACATGGACATTTAATCATGTAGATAACATGGGTGGTGTTTACCTACATAACACAGCCCACATGGACATTTAATCATGTAGATAACATGGGTGGTGTTTACCTACATAACACAGCCCACATGGACATTTAATCATGTAGATAACATGGGTGGTGTTTACCTACATAACACAGCCCACATGGACATTTAATCATGTAGATAACATGGGTGGTGTTTACCTACATAACACAGCCCACATGGACATTTAATCATGTAGATAACATGGGTGGTGTTTACCTACATAACACAGCCCACATGGACATTTAATCATGTAGATAACATGGGTGGTGTTTACCTACATAACACAGCCCACATGGACATTTAATCATGTAGATAACATGGGTGGTGTTTACCTACATAACACAGCCCACATGGACATTTAATCATGTAGATAACATGGGTGGTGTCTACCTACATAACACAGCCCACATGGACATTTAATCATGTAGATAACATGGGTGGTGTTTACCTACATAACACAGCCCACATGGACATTTAATCATGTAGATAACATGGGTGGTGTTTACCTACATAACACAGCCCACATGGACATTTAATCATGTAGATAACATGGGTGGTGTTACCTACATAACACAGCCCACATGGACATTTAATCATGTAGATAACATGGGTGGTGTTTACCTACATAACACAGCCCACATGGACATTTAATCATGTAGATAACATGGGTGGTGTCTACCTACATAACACAGCCCACATGGACATTTAATCATGTAGATAACATGGGTGGTGTTTACCTACATAACACAGCCCACATGGACATTTAATCATGTAGATAACATGGGTGGTGTCTACCTACATAACACAGCCCACATGGACATTTAATCATGTAGATAACATGGGTGGTGTTTACCTACATAACACAGCCCACATGGACATTTAATCATGTAGATAACATGGGTGGTGTTTACCTACATAACACAGCCCACATGGACATTTAATCATGTAGATAACATGGGTGGTGTTTACCTACATAACACAGCCCACATGGACATTTAATCATGTAGATAACATGGGTGGACATTTAATCATGTAGATAACATGGGTGGTGTTTACCTACATAACACAGCCCACATGGACATTTAATCATGTAGATAACATGGGTGGTGTTTACCTACATAACACAGCCCACATGGACATTTAATCATGTAGATAACATGGGTGGTGTCTACCTACATAACACAGCCCACATGGACATTTAATCATGTAGATAACATGGGTGGTGTCTACCTACATAACACAGCCCACATGGACATTTAATCATGTAGATAACATGGGTGGTGTTTACCTACATAACACAGCCCACATGGACATTTAATCATGTAGATAACATGGGTGGTGTTTACCTACATAACACAGCCCACATGGACATTTAATCATGTAGATAACATGGGTGGTGTTTACCTACATAACACAGCCCACATGGACATTTAATCATGTAGATAACATGGGTGGTGTCTACCTACATAACACAGCCCACATGGACATTTAATCATGTAGATAACATGGGTGGTGTTTACCTACATAACACAGCCCACATGGACATTTAATCATGTAGATAACATGGGTGGTGTTTACCTACATAACACAGCCCACATGGACATTTAATCATGTAGATAACATGGGTGGTGTTTACCTACATAACACAGCCCACATGGACATTTAATCATGTAGATAACATGGGTGGTGTTTACCTACATAACACAGCCCACATGGACATTTAATCATGTAGATAACATGGGTGGTGTTTACCTACATAACACAGCCCACATGGACATTTAATCATGTAGATAACATGGGTGGTGTCTACCTACATAACACAGCCCACATGGACATTTAATCATGTAGATAACATGGGTGGTGTTTACCTACATAACACAGCCCACATGGACATTTAATCATGTAGATAACATGGGTGGTGTTTACCTACATAACACAGCCCACATGGACATTTAATCATGTAGATAACATGGGTGGTGTTTACCTACATAACACAGCCCACATGGACATTTAATCATGTAGATAACATGGGTGGTGTCTTACCTACATAACACAGCCCACATGGACATTTAATCATGTAGATAACATGGGTGGTGTTTACCTACATAACACAGCCCACATGGACATTTAATCATGTAGATAACATGGGTGGTGTTTACCTACATAACACAGCCCACATGGACATTTAATCATGTAGATAACATGGGTGGTGTTACCTACATAACACAGCCCACATGGACATTTAATCATGTAGATAACATGGGTGGTGTCTACCTACATAACACAGCCCACATGGACATTTAATCATGTAGATAACATGGGTGGTGTTTACCTACATAACACAGCCCACATGGACATTTAATCATGTAGATAACATGGGTGGTGTTTACCTACATAACACAGCCCACATGGACATTTAATCATGTAGATAACATGGGTGGTGTTTACCTACATAACACAGCCCACATGGACATTTAATCATGTAGATAACATGGGTGGTGTTTACCTACATAACACAGCCCACATGGACATTTAATCATGTAGATAACATGGGTGGTGTCTTACCTACATAACACAGCCCACATGGACATTTAATCATGTAGATAACATGGGTGGTGTTTACCTACATAACACAGCCCACATGGACATTTAATCATGTAGATAACATGGGTGGTGTCTACCTACATAACACAGCCCACATGGACATTTAATCATGTAGATAACATGGGTGGTGTCTTACCTACATAACACAGCCCACATGGACATTTAATCATGTAGATAACATGGGTGGTGTTTACCTACATAACACAGCCCACATGGACATTTAATCATGTAGATAACATGGGTGGTGTTTACCTACATAACACAGCCCACATGGACATTTAATCATGTAGATAACATGGGTGGTGTTTACCTACATAACACAGCCCACATGGACATTTAATCATGTAGATAACATGGGTGGTGTTACCTACATAACACAGCCCACATGGACATTTAATCATGTAGATAACATGGGTGGTGTTTACCTACATAACACAGCCCACATGGACATTTAATCATGTAGATAACATGGGTGGTGTCTACCTACATAACACAGCCCACATGGACATTTAATCATGTAGATAACATGGGTGGTGTTTACCTACATAACACAGCCCACATGGACATTTAATCATGTAGATAACATGGTGGTGTTTACCTACATAACACAGCCCACATGGACATTTAATCATGTAGATAACATGGGTGGTGTCTACCTACATAACACAGCCCACATGGACATTTAATCATGTAGATAACATGGGTGGTGTTTACCTACATAACACAGCCCACATGGACATTTAATCATGTAGATAACATGGGTGGTGTTTACCTACATAACACAGCCCACATGGACATTTAATCATGTAGATAACATGGGTGGTGTTTACCTACATAACACAGCCCACATGGACATTTAATCATGTAGATAACATGGGTGGTGTCTACCTACATAACACAGCCCACATGGACATTTAATCATGTAGATAACATGGGTGGTGTTTACCTACATAACACAGCCCACATGGACATTTAATCATGTAGATAACATGGGTGGTGTTTACCTACATAACACAGCCCACATGGACATTTAATCATGTAGATAACATGGGTGGTGTTTACCTACATAACACAGCCCACATGGACATTTAATCATGTAGATAACATGGGTGGTGTCATGGGTGGTGTTTACCTACATAACACAGCCCACATGGACATTTAATCATGTAGATAACATGGGTGGTGTTTACCTACATAACACAGCCCACATGGACATTTAATCATGTAGATAACATGGGTGGTGTTTACCTACATAACACAGCCCACATGGACATTTAATCATGTAGATAACATGGGTGGTGTTTACCTACATAACACAGCCCACATGGACATTTAATCATGTAGATAACATGGGTGGTGTTTACCTACATAACACAGCCCACATGGACATTTAATCATGTAGATAACATGGGTGGTGTCTTACCTACATAACACAGCCCACATGGACATTTAATCATGTAGATAACATGGGTGGTGTTTACCTACATAACACAGCCCACATGGACATTTAATCATGTAGATAACATGGGTGGTGTTTACCTACATAACACAGCCCACATGGACATTTAATCATGTAGATAACATGGGTGGTGTCTACCTACATAACACAGCCCACATGGACATTTAATCATGTAGATAACATGGGTGGTGTTTACCTACATAACACAGCCCACATGGACATTTAATCATGTAGATAACATGGGTGGTGTCTTACCTACATAACACAGCCCACATGGACATTTAATCATGTAGATAACATGGGTGGTGTTTACCTACATAACACAGCCCACATGGACATTTAATCATGTAGATAACATGGGTGGTGTCTTACCTACATAACACAGCCCACATGGACATTTAATCATGTAGATAACATGGGTGGTGTTTACCTACATAACACAGCCCACATGGACATTTAATCATGTAGATAACATGGGTGGTGTCTACCTACATAACACAGCCCACATGGACATTTAATCATGTAGATAACATGGGTGGTGTTTACCTACATAACACAGCCCACATGGACATTTAATCATGTAGATAACATGGGTGGTGTCTACCTACATAACACAGCCCACATGGACATTTAATCATGTAGATAACATGGGTGGTGTCTACCTACATAACACAGCCCACATGGACATTTAATCATGTAGATAACATGGGTGGTGTTTACCTACATAACACAGCCCACATGGACATTTAATCATGTAGATAACATGGGTGGTGTCTACCTACATAACACAGCCCACATGGACATTTAATCATGTAGATAACATGGGTGGTGTTTACCTACATAACACAGCCCACATGGACATTTAATCATGTAGATAACATGGGTGGTGTCTACCTACATAACACAGCCCACATGGACATTTAATCATGTAGATAACATGGGTGGTGTTTACCTACATAACACAGCCCACATGGACATTTAATCATGTAGATAACATGGGTGGTGTTTACCTACATAACACAGCCCACATGGACATTTAATCATGTAGATAACATGGGTGGTGTCTACCTACATAACACAGCCCACATGGACATTTAATCATGTAGATAACATGGGTGGTGTTTACCTACATAACACAGCCCACATGGACATTTAATCATGTAGATAACATGGGTGGTGTTTACCTACATAACACAGCCCACATGGACATTTAATCATGTAGATAACATGGGTGGTGTCTACCTACATAACACAGCCCACATGGACATTTAATCATGTAGATAACATGGGTGGTGTCTACCTACATAACACAGCCCACATGGACATTTAATCATGTAGATAACATGGGTGGTGTTTACCTACATAACACAGCCCACATGGACATTTAATCATGTAGATAACATGGGTGGTGTTTACCTACATAACACAGCCCACATGGACATTTAATCATGTAGATAACATGGGTGGTGTTTACCTACATAACACAGCCCACATGGACATTTAATCATGTAGATAACATGGGTGGTGTTTACCTACATAACACAGCCCACATGGACATTTAATCATGTAGATAACATGGGTGGTGTTTACCTACATAACACAGCCCACATGGACATTTAATCATGTAGATAACATGGGTGGTGTCTACCTACATAACACAGCCCACATGGACATTTAATCATGTAGATAACATGGGTGGTGTTTACCTACATAACACAGCCCACATGGACATTTAATCATGTAGATAACATGGGTGGTGTTTACCTACATAACACAGCCCACATGGACATTTAATCATGTAGATAACATGGGTGGTGTTTACCTACATAACACAGCCCACATGGACATTTAATCATGTAGATAACATGGGTGGTGTCTACCTACATAACACAGCCCACATGGACATTTAATCATGTAGATAACATGGGTGGTGTTTACCTACATAACACAGCCCACATGGACATTTAATCATGTAGATAACATGGGTGGTCTTTACCTACATAACACAGCCCACATGGACATTCAATAATGTAGATAACATGGGTGGTGTATACCTACATACACAGCCCACATGGACATTTAATCATGTAGATAACATGGTTGGTGTTTACCTACATAACACAGCCCACATGGACATTTAATCATGTAGATAACATGGGTGGTGTTTACCTACATAACACAGCCCACATGTACATTTAATCATGTAGATAACATGGGTGGTGTTTACCTACATAACACAGCCCACATGGACATTTAATCATGTAGATAACATGGGTGGTCTTTACCTACATAACACAGCTCACATGGACATTTAATCATGTAAATAACATGGGTGGTGTTTACCTACATAACACAGCCCACGTGTACATCTAATCATGTAGATAACATGGGTGGTCTTTAACCAAAATAACACAGCTCACATGGCCATTTAATCATGTAGATAAAATGGGTGGTGTTTACCTACATAACACAGCCCACATGTACAATTAATCATGTAGATAACATGGGTGGTGTCTACCTACATAACACAGCCCACATGGACATTTAATCATGTAGATAACATGGGTGGTGTCTACCTACATAACACAGCCCACATGGACATTTAATCATGTAGATAACATGGGTGGTGTCTACCTACATAACACAGCCCACATGGACATTTAATCATGTAGATAACATGGGTGGTGTTTACCTACATAACACAGCCCACATGTACATTTAATCATGTAGATAACATGGGTGGTGTTTACCTACATAACACAGCCCACATGGACATTTAATCATGTAGATAACATGGGTGGTCTTTACCTACATAACACAGATCACATGGACATTTAATCATGTAAATAACATGGGTGGTGTTTACCTACATAACACAGCCCACATGTACATTTAATCATGTAGATAACATGGGTGGTCTTTAACCAAAATAACACAGCTCACATGGCCATTTAATCATGTAGATAAAATGGGTGGTGTTTACCTACATAACACAGCCCACATGTACATTTAATCATGTAGATAACATGGGTGGTGTCTACCTACATAACACAGCCCACATGGACATTTAATCATGTAGATAACATGGTTGGTGTTTACCTACATAACACAGCCCACATGGACATTTAATCATGTAGATAACATGGGTGGTGTTTACCTACATAACACAGCCCACATGTACATTTAATCATGTAGATAACATGGGTGGTGTTTACCTACATAACACAGCCCACATGGACATTTAATCATGTAGATAACATGGGTGGTCTTTACCTACATAACACAGCTCACATGGACATTTAATCGTGTAAATAACATGGGTGGTGTTTACCTACATAACACAGCCCACATGTACATTTAATCATGTAGATACATGGGTGGTCTTTAACCAAAATAACACAGCTCACATGGCCATTTAATCATGTAGATAAAATGGGTGGTGTTTACCTACATAACACAGCCCACATGTACATTTAATCATGTAGATAACATGGGTGGTGTCTACCTACATAACACAGCCCACATGGACATTTAATCATGTAGATAACATGGGTGGTGTCTACCTACATAACACAGCCCACATGGACATTTAATCATGTAGATAACATGGGTGGTGTCTACCTACATAACACAGCCCACATGGACATTTAATCATGTAGATAACATGGGTGGTGTTTACCTACATAACACAGCCCACATGTACATTTAATCATGTAGATAACATGGGTGGTGTTTACCTACATAACACAGCCCACATGGACATTTAATCATGTAGATAACATGGGTGGTCTTTACCTACATAACACAGCTCACATGGACATTTAATCATGTAAATAACATGGGTGGCGTTTACCTACATAACACAGCCCACATGTACATTTAATCATGTAGATAACATGGGTGGTCTTTAACCAAAATAACACAGCTCACATGGCCATTTAATCATGTAGATAAAATGGGTGGTGTTTACCTACATAACACAGCCCACATGTACATTTAATCATGTAGATAACATGGGTGGTGTCTACCTACATAACACAGCCCACATGGACATTTAATCATGTAGATAACATGGGTGGTGTCTACCTACATAACACAGCCCACATGGACATTTAATCATGTAGATAACATGGGTGGTGTCTACCTACATAACACAGCCCACATGGACATTTAATCATGTAGATAACATGGGTGGTGTTTACCTACATAACACAGCCCACATGGACATTTAATCATGTAGATAACATGGGTGGTGTATACCTACATAACACAGCCCACATGGACATTTAATCATGTAGATAACATGGGTGGTGTCTACCTACATAACACAGCCCACATGGACATTTAATCATGTTGATAACATGGGTGGTGTCTACCTACATAACACAGCCCACATGGACATTTAATCATGTTGATAACATGGGTGGTGTCTACCTACCTAACACAGCCCACATGGACATTTAATCATGTAGATAACATGGGTGGTGTCTACCTACATAACACAGGCCACATGGACATTTAATAATGTAGATAACATGGGTGGTCTTTACCTACATAACACAGCCCACATGGACATTTAATCATGTAGATAACATGGGTGGTTTCTACCTACATAACACAGCCCACATGGACATTTAATAACGTTGATAACATGGGTGGTGTCTACCTACATAACACGGCCCACATGGACATTTAATCATGTAGATAACATGGGTGGTGTCTACCTACATAACACGGCCCACATGGACATTTAATCATGTAGATAACATGGGTGGTGTCTACCTACATAACACGGCCCACATGGACATTTAATCATGTAGATAACATGGGTGGTGGAACAGGTAATAATGTCATTTATTTGGAACCGTGTTCCTGTATGTGGGTGGCAGAAACATTCACACTTCATCATATTGTAGCACTGGGCTCAACATCTGCATTTACAGCAACCAATCAGAAGAGGGCGGAAAAGAGCCTGGCTCGTTTTCTTTTGTGGCTGGAGGTTTGGCATGGACCAATGTGTTGCATAAGTTGCGACCTCTCCTATATACAATAAGTGGTGGGTTGTTAAATTTACCCGACCTCTCCTATATACAATACGGGGTGGGTTCTTAAATTTACCCGACCTCTCCTATATACAATACAGGGTGGGTTCTTAAATTTACCCGACCTCTCCTATATAGTAAGTGGTGGGTTCTTAAATTTACCCGACCTCTCCTATATAGTAAGTGGTGGTTTGTTAAAGTCAGCTGGCAGAACTGGGTCTGATAAAACATGACAATGGTTCTAAGGAGTTTTCTGTCTGTCATTCTGTGTATCTGTCTGTCTGTCATTCTGTCTGTGTATATATCTGTCTGTCATTCTGTCTGTGTATCTGTCACCCCTGCTGGTGAGATGATTTGAGAACACTGCTTGAAAATCCTTTTTTAAATAATTGAACCTTTATTTAACTTGGCAAGTCAGTAAAGAACAAATTCTTATTTCCAATGACGGCCAACGATGGACGATGCTGGGCCAATAGTGCGCCGCCCTATGGGTGATGTATGTTTAGAGACATGGTAGCTTCTTGACCAGCTCCAGGTATGTTTAGAGACATGGTAGCTTCTTGACCAGCTCCAAGTATGTTTAGTGACATGGTAGCTTCTTGACCAGCTCCAGGTATGTTTAGAGACATGGTAGCTTCTTGACCAGCTCCAGGTACGTTTAGAGACATGGTAGCTAGCTGGTATGCTGGACTGGTTGGACACATAGTTATGGCAAAGTTTGAATAAATAACTGACAACTAAAATAGTGCTTTCAATCATTTATATTTTTAGCTCAAATAACATTGTCTAATGTTGAATTGGAACATTTGAGTCACTTGGTTACATTTAAACAGCATGAGAACAAAACAACACACTCTCACAGGCTTCATTTTATTTATTTATTTATATTTAACCTTTCTTTAACCAGGTAGGCTAGTTGAGAACAAGTTCTCATTTACAACTGCGACCTGGCCAAGATAAAGCAAAGCAGTACGACACAAACAACAACACAGAGTTACACATGGAATAAAACAAACATACAGTCAATAATAAAGTAGAAAAAGTAGCAAATGAGGTAAGATAAGGGAGTTAAGGGAGTTAAGGCAATAAATAGGCTGTAGTGGCGAAGTAATTACAATATATCAATTAAACACTGGAATGGTAGATGTGCAGAAGATGAATGTGCAAGTAGAAATACTGGGGTGCAAAGGAGCAAGATAAATAAATACAGTAGGGGAAGAGCTGGAGCGCGTGCTACGAATGGGTGCTGCTATGGTGACCAGCGAGCTGAGATAAGACGGGGCTTTACCTAGCAAAAGACTTAGATGACCTGGAGCCAGTGGGTGAAGTGAGGGCCAGCCAACGACAGTGTACAGGTCGCAGTGGTGGGCAGTATATGGGGCTTTGGTGACAAAACAGATGGCACTGTGATAGACTGCATCCAATTTGTTGGTTAGAGTGTTGGAGGCTATTTTGTTAATGACATCGCCATCCGTTTGAATTAACACATGGAATCATATAATAACCCAAAATGTGTTAAACAAATCAAAACATTTTATATGAGATTCTTCAAAGTAGCCACCCTTTGCCTTGATGACAGATTTGCACACTTGGCATTCTCTCAACCAGTTTCATGAGGTAGTCACCTGGAATGCATTTCAATTAACTGGTGTGCCTTGTTAAATTAATTTGTGGAATTTCTTTCCTTCTTAGTGTGTTTGAGTCAATCAGTTGTGATGTGACAAGGTAGTGGTGGTATACAGAAGATATCTCTATTTGGTAAAAGACCAAGTCCATATTATGGCAAGAACAGCTCAAATAAGCAAAGAGAAACAACAGTCCATCACTACTTTAAGACATGAAGGTCAGTCAATACGGAACATTTCAAGAACTTTGAACGTTTCTTCTACGATGAAACTGGCTCTCATGAAGACCGCCACAGGAAAATAAGACCCATGGTTACCTCTGCTGTAGAGGATAAGTTCATTAGAGTTACCAGCCTCAGAAATTGCAGCCCAAATAAATGCATCAGAGTTCAAGTAACAGACACATCTCAACATCAACTGTTCAGAGGAGACTGCATGAATAAGGCCTTCATGGTCAAATTGCTGCAAAGAAACCACTACTAATGGACACCAATAAGAAGAGGAGACTACCTTGGGTCAAGAAACGAGCAATGGACATTAGACCGGTGGAAATCTGTCCTTTGGTCTGATGAGTCAAACTTGGAGATTTTTGGTTCCAACCGCCGTGTCTTTGTGAGATGCAGAGTAGGTGAACGGATCTCCACATGTGTGGTTCCCACCGTGAAGCATGGAGGAGGAGGAGGTGGTGTTTTGCTGGTGACAAAACTGTGAATTATTTAGAATTCAAGGCAACAACAACAAATCTGTGAAAGTAAATTGACGTAAAAAAAAAAAAGATCAAAGTTTACATATTTAAATCTTAAATATTGCCAGGCTGGTTTTCAATGCTGTTTCACAATTATTATAAATTTAAGCTTTAAAAAAAATAACATGCCAGACAAGCTAGACAAGACAGTGTTTGAATCAAATGTATGAATGGAGTGGAAATTAGCTGATTTTGTGATCTGTAAAGTAAGTTAATCTGTGTGTGCGGGAGACACATCGAAGCAGATGATAGTGAATATCATTAACTGGTTGGTCTATGCCAATGAATAGGAAAACATTACAAACGTATTAATAGGACTACGTTTAATTTGAAACAAATATCGCCTGAGGTAGAGTATATCATAAGCCGAATAACACACTACCTACCTAACTACCTACTGTATTCTTCATAGAAGTTTACATACACCTTAGCCAAATACATTTAAACTAAGTTTTTCACAATTCTTGATATGTTATCCTAGTAAAAATTCCCTGTCTTAGGTCAGTTAGGATCACCACTTTATTTTAAGAATGTGAAATGTCAGATTAATAGTACAGAGAATTATTTATTTCCAGCTTTTATTTCTTTCATCACATTCCCAGTGGGTCAGAAGTTTACATACACTCAATTAGTATTTAGTAGCATTGCCTTTAAATTGTTTAACTTGGATTAAATGTTTTGGGTAGCCTTCCACAAGCTTTCCACAATAAGTTGGGTGAATTTTGGCCAATTCCTCCTGACAGAGCTGGTGTAATGGAGTCAAGTTTGTAGGCCTCCTCGCTCGCACACGCTTTTTCCAGTTCTGCCGACAAATGTTCTATAGGATTGAGGTCAGGGCTTTGTAATGGCCACTCCAATACCTTGACTTTGTTTTCCTTAAGCCATTTTGCCACAACTTTGGAAGTCTGCTTGGGGTCATTGTCCATTTGGAAGACCCATTTGCGACCAAGTTTTAACTTCCTGACTGATGTCTTGAGATGTTGCTTCATAATATCCACATCATTTTCCTTCCTCATGATGCCATTTATTCTTCAGCTTGCAAGCCTCCCCCTTTTTCCTCCAAACATAACGATGGTCATTATGGCCAAACAGTTCTATTTTTGTTTCATCAGACCAGAGGACATTTCTTCTTAAAAGTATGATATTTGTCCCCATGTTCAGTTACAAACCGTAGTTTGGCTTTTTTATGCCAGTTTTGGAGCAGTGGCTTCTTCCTTGCTGAGCGGCCTTTCAGGTTATGTCGCTATAGGAATAGTTTTACTGTGGAAATAGATACTTTTGG
Source organism: Oncorhynchus kisutch (assembly GCF_002021735.2). Lineage (NCBI taxonomy): Eukaryota > Metazoa > Chordata > Actinopteri > Salmoniformes > Salmonidae > Oncorhynchus > Oncorhynchus kisutch. Next base: position 15,484,746 of record NC_034189.2, on the reverse strand, counting down.
ACCTGTTTCCTCCAGCATCTTCCCAAGGTCGTTTGCTGTTGTTCTGGGATTGATTTGCACTTTTCGCACCAAAGTACGTTCATCTCTAGGAGACAGAACGCGTCTCCTTCGTGAGCGGTATGACGGCTGCATGGTCCAATGGTGTTTATACTAGTGTACTATTGTTTGTTCAGATGAACATGGTACCTTCAGGCGTTAAAGTAGTAGCTCCACCACATAACTCCACCTCACCAGGAAGTAACACCACCACACCAGGAAGTAACACTACCACACCAGGAGGTAACACTACCACACCAGGAGGTAACACTACCACACCAGGAGGTAACACTACCACACCAGGAGGTAACACTACCACACCAGGAGGTAACACTACCACACCAGGAGGTAACACTACCACACCAGGAGGTAACACTACCACACCAGGAGGTAACACTACCACACCAGGAGGTAACACTACCACACCAGGAGGTAACACTACCACACCAGGAGGTAACACTACCACACCAGGAGGTAACACTACCACACCAGGAAGTAACACTACCACACCAGGAAGTAACACTACCACACCAGGAAGTAACACTACCACACCAGGAAGTGTGACTTACCTTTCTGAAGGTCAATATCCCTTTTTTTATCAACAGGTAGAGACCTCCAGCTACAGCTACAGCTTCAACAAGAAATGCTCCAAGGACTGCTACAAGAACTGTCAGCCAGCAGGAATGACAAGTCTTAGGAAACATTTGATCTGAAACACAGGAAGTAGAATTATTACAATACCTAATGATTATTACACATGAAATGACTTTTAAAACAGGACATTTTTTACAGATAGTGCCTTCATTCAAATATCCAAAACAGACTCTCACCTGGAACATGAACCTGTCTCTCCTTCATGTGTTTGATCTCCAACTGTTGAACGCGACAGGTGAAGGTGTTGTTGTCAGAGTTCGGGACGATGACATGGCTTGTCACAGTGTAGCAGCCTTCACGGTCTCTGGACGTCTCTGTAGGTCCAGCAGCAGGGAGGACACGTTCCTGAGCGTCACACCACTCCATGACAGGCTCTGGGTAGCAGCCTTCAGCCTCACACCGCAGGACCACCTCATCGCCTTCCATTCTCTCAATTATGATAACTGGTCTGGACACAGCACCTATACAGATATACCACGGCTTTCAGCCAATCAGCATTCAGGTCTCAAACCACCTAGTTTATAATGTTTGTGATATCAGACCGTATGCCACAGCTTTCAGCCAATCAGCATTCAGGTCTCAAACCACCTAGTTTATAATGTTTGTGATATCAGACCGTATACCACAGCTTTCAGCCAATCAGCATTCAGGGCTCAAACCACCTAGTTTATAATGTTTGTGATATCAGACCGTATACCACAGCTTTCAGCCAATCAGCATTCAGGTCTCAAACCACCTAGTTTATAATGTTTGTGATATCAGACCGTATACCACAGCTTTCAGCCAATCAGCATTCAGGTCTCAAACCACCTAGTTTATAATGTTTGTGATATCAGACCGTATACCACAGCTTTCAGCCAATCAGCATTCAGGGCTCAAACCACCTAGTTTATAATGTTTGTGATATCAGACCGTATACCACAGCTTTCAGCCAATCAGCATTCCGGTCTCAAACCACCTAGTTTATAATGTTTGTGATATCAGACCGTATACCACAGCTTTCAGCCAATCAGCATTCAGGGCTCAAACCACCTAGTTTATAATGTTTGTGATATCAGACCGTATACCACAGCTTTCAGCCAATCAGCATTCAGGGCTCAAACCACCTAGTTTATAATGTTTGTGATATCAGACCGTATACCACAGCTTTCAGCCAATCAGCATTCAGGGCTCAAACCACCTAGTTTATAATATTTGGGATATCAGACCGTATACCACAGGTATGACAAAACAATACTTTTTTAAACTGTTCTGTTACCTTGGTAACCTGTTCTGTTACCTTGGTAACCAGTTTACAATAGCAATAAGGCAACACCGGGTTAGTAGTATATGGCCAATATACCACGGCTAATGGCTGTATCGTGTATAAGGACAGGCCATAGCCGTGATATATCGGCCATATACCACACCCCCCCGGGCCTTATTGCTTAAATATAACACAAGGGTCTGTTGATATTCTTGGACCTTTAAATTAAAAGAGGAACTAACAATTGATCACAGCATTGTACATGGACTTGGGTTAAGGTAAGTATGTAGTCTAACCAATCTACAGTATGTAACTAATACTCATCATGCAATGGACTTGACATTGAACTCACCCTTGATTTCATGAGATCTGTCTCTTAAGGGGGTTTGGGTGGTCAGCAGGTGTGTTGACTCACCAACAACGAGTTGAATGATGGTTTTCTGGTGGTTCAGCAGTGGAATGTAACAGGTGTAGTTTCCAGCATCAGAGAGTTTCACTCTGATCAACTTTAAACTAGTGTTGCCGTTCTCTAGTTCTTCTGTAAACAGTGAGATCCTTCCCCTGAAGACTGGATTCTGGAGCACAAGATCGTCCTTCTCATCTCTGTAAAGATGGACCTCTTTTGGTTTTTAGGTCCGGTCTCTGCCACTCTACCGACTGATTCACAGCACTGACGGTGTGTCTCAGGGTGCAAGGCAGGATGACGTCATCACCAACTAAGGCCACAATGGGTTGAACTGTCCGTGAGAAAAACAGATTACAGATTGATATACTTTGAGACAAAGCAAGAGATATTCAGCAAAAAAATAAACGTCCCTTTTTCAGGACGCTGTCTTTTAAAGATACATTGTAAATGAGGACTGCAGACATGGCCAGGGCAATAAATTGCAAAGTCCGTACTGTGAGACAGTGCTAAGACAGTACTACAGGGAGACAGGACGGACAGCTGATCGTCCTCGCAGTGGCAGACCACGTGTAACAACACCTGCACAGGATCGGTACATCCGAACATCACACCTGCAGGACAGGTACAGGATGGCAACAACACCTGCCCGAGTTACACCAGGAACGCACAATCCCTCCATCAGTGCTCAGACTGTTCGCAATAGGCTGAGAGAGGCTGGACTGAGGGCTTGTCGGCCTGTTGTAAGGCCGGTCCTCACCAGACATCACCGGCAACAATGTCACCTATGGGCACAAACTCACTGTCGCTGGACCAGACAGGACTGGCAAATAGTGCTCTTCACTGACGAGTCTTGGTTTTGTCTCACCAGGGATGATGGTCAGATTCGCGTTTATCGTGGAAGGAATGAGCGTTACACCGAGGCCTGTACTCTGGAGCGGGATCGATTTGGAGGTGGAGGGACCGTCATGGTCTGGGACGGTGTGTCACAGCATCATCGGACTGAGCTTGTTGTCATTGCAGGCAATCTCAACAGGGAAGACATCCTCCTCCCTCATGTGGTACCCTATCTGCAGGCTCATTCAGACTTCACCCTCCATCATGACAATACCACCATCCATACTGCTCGTTCTGTGCATGATTTCCTGCAAGACAGGAATGTCAGTGTTCTGCCATGGCCAGCGAAGAGCCCGGATCTCAATCCCATTGAGCATGTCTGGGACCTGTTGGATCGGAGGGTGAGGGCTAGGGCCATTCCCCCCAGAAATGTCCGGGAACTTGCATGTGCCTTGGTGGAAGAGTGGGGTAACATCTCACAGCAAGAACTGGAAAATCGGGTGCAGTCCATGAGGAGGAGATGCACTGCAGTACTTAATGCAGCTGGTGGCCACACCAGATACTGACTGTTACTTTTGATTTTGACCCCCCCTTTGTTCAGGGACACATTATTCCATTTATGTTAGTCACATGTCTGTGGAACTTGTTCAGTTTATGTCTCAGTTGTTGAATCTTATGTTCATACAAATATTTACACATGTTAAGTTTGCTGAAAATAAACACAGTTGACAGTGAGGACATTTATTTTCTTGCTGAGTATATTTACATATACATATGGAGAAAAAGTATTTGATGACCTGCAAAATCAGTGTGTGTGTGTGTGTGTGTGAGATATGGCCTTCCTTAGTTGACCGTTTTTTTTCTGGGAAAGGCTTTTAGCTCAACGCATACACACACCATTAGGGTGTCAGCTGTACTGAAAGCCTGAATAGAGGCAATCTCAACAGGGAAGACATCCTCCTCCCTCATGTGGTACCCTATCTGCAGGCTCATCCTGACATGACCCTCCATCATGACAATGCCACCAATGCCACCAGCCATACTGCATACTGGTCAATGACACAACACACACCTCAGAGACTCGTATAATAAAATGCAAATGAATTACTTAAAAATCATACAAATGTGATTTTATGGATTTTTGTTTTAGATTCCGTCTCTCACAGTTTAAGTGTACCCATGATAAAAATTACAGACCTCTACATGCTTTGTAATTAGGAAAACCTGCAAAAATCGGCAGTGTATCGAATACTTGTTCTCTCCATTTTGTGTGTATGTATATATATATATATATATATATACCCACACACACACAGCTTGTTACTGCAGACATTGATTACAAAGAAAAATACCTTGATGAATTATGAAGCCTTCGTTCACTTACAGACAGTAGTGATCCAAAGCAGCCCCCCCCCCCCCTTCAACTTTTCTCATCGGATCTACACGAATCACGTTGGTCACCTATCTTGGATTCAATGCGGTGAATTTCGCCTAAAGGTGACTAGTTTGCATCCCTGGTACGCGGACAGATTGCCTGGGTGGATATAATTAGTTGTGTAACGTTTATGAACGTGATCTGGTGAAGGATTTCGCTGGACATTGGTGTGCCAGCCGATTGGCCAGTACTGTCGTCGGACGGTGTGTCTCACAAATCCTGACCGGTCAACTAAAAGAGGTAAGCAGACACCTGTTGTGAAAAACTAAAGTTCTGCACATTGGAGTTATCCAAATTTAGTTTTGTGAGACACCTGTTTGATGTAAGTAACCAAATTCTATTAATTTATATTGGTAAAGGATCATAAGGATTACATAGTGGTAAATGCAATTTTGAACTGATCGATCGCTCTTATGGTATAACAACGAATGTAATGTACTAAATGGGTCGGTTGGTGTAACGCGTACCCAGTTGTTTGAATGACGGTGAATCGGATTGGTTAAAGGAATTCACTAGTGTGTGTGTGAGCAGGATCGCAATGTAACAATGAATGCTGTGTACTGGTGTGCATGAGGAAATGTTTCTGGTATAAATGGATATACTAGAAACATTGAGTGAGTGCAGTAACACTGGGATATTAGTGGGCGCGCTGTATCAGAGTGAATGATCTACGGATAAAATTTGCAGGCCAACAAATTAAAAAGACCTGTGTTACATTGGATGGTTGCTGAAGCATATGTAGTACATTAGATATTTCAGTTGTAGCTGGTATCAAGTATGAATGAAAGGTTTATAGATCCTTATAAGGGTTATAGTACCTGGTTATATTGCATAAGAGTAAGGGAGGATAAATAACTGCGCATTTTTATTTTTTAAATTAAGGATTCCAAATTTTGTTGATACATAGCTAAGGTTTTTGGTAAATAAGTATTTCATAGGATTTAATAAAATACGATAAAATAATGGCAAGTCAAGAGGCTGAGAAGGTGTTGAAAACTTTGAAGTCCACTTTAGAAATAATTGGTGGTAGAAGCGGGGAGAAAAGCTATACAGGGAGTGGACAGAAGAAGGCAGCATTGCCGTGCCCAACAGGCTCCCAGTCGACAGGGAGCCTGATTTGATATTGGAGACGCTAAAACGGAGAATAAGGAGAATCCTCGCTGGGAAAAAGCTTGTGCCTTTGAATTGGAATGTTTTCTGGGAATTGTCTGGCGTTGATGGCCATGAGAGCCTCACCAGGGTCAGGCACCCATCTCTCTCCTCATGAGATAATGACTGGTAGAGTCATGCCTGGCCCACCAAGGGAGGGAGGTCATATGCCCGCTCTTGATGTGCAACACATTTCTATGTCTAACTATGTAAGAGAGCTAACAAAACTTTCTGCAGCTCTCTCTGTTCAGGTTCGCAAGGTCCAGGAGAGAGAACTGCCGGAAGCTCCAGCACCACTGAAGGTAAAAGTTGGAGACTGGGTAAGGGTAAAGGTCCACAAGAGAAAGTGGCTGGAACCCAGGTGGACTGGTCTGTACGAAGTGAAGGCGGTTACTTCACACTCAGTCCAGGTCAAAGGTAAATTGGGCACCACCTCACACAATGTACACCAGCTCCAACCCCTTCCCGCACACTGACGGAAGTCAGAACTGACCTAAGTGGTCTGCATTCGGTCCCAAATTCTACATCTATTTAGCCAAGGAAAATGGGAGGTTCAGCCCCATACTCCCTGACTAAATCACACCTTTCCCCCTGGGAACGTTTGGGGATCTCGGGACCCCTGTTTGTTATTTTTCTTCTCATAGGAGGAGTCACTGTATGCAGACTCACATGGCCTATAGACCAACAGATGCACCCACTACAGATTCACACACTGAATTCTACTCTGCCAGGTGAAACTAACTCTCTCTCTCTTCCCTCTTATCTACCACAAGACCATACCGTTTCTAGGCGTGAGGTGGGGGTCACTAAGTTCCCCCCCAGGAGTTGAAGAGCACCACCTTGTGTTTGCCTTTCAATGCCACCACCACCGCTTGGAGCCTTTTGGGTCATGCGCGAAATAGTCTGGGGCTACCTGCCTGGACCTATTCCAGTTCTAACTGGTATATAACCAAAGGGGGATATGGTGAGTGGTCTTGGAAAAACCTGGTGGCGGAAACAGGATATGACTGGTCCAGTTATTCTAAGGGACGGGGTGTCCTTGCCTGGCGCAAACGGCTTACACTTTCACGCACTGGTTTTCAAATGAAGCTGATTGTACGACCTGGGACCACTATGGGTTGCCAGGTTTTTAGGTTGGCCCCATATGTGGATATCAGCAGGGCTGAAGTCTATTTCACACTATATATCTGCTTTACGCCACAACCACAGCCTACTTCTGTGACGGTGTGTGACGATATGGCAAAGCCACATACCCTACCCCAGCACAGGGATGGGTGGGGTTCTGCTGTTTTAGTGGTCACTACCCCTACCCCGGATGAGAACATTCGGGTTGCTACAGGTGTCTCAGGTTTGTCTAACAATTGGTTATTATTGACCGAACAAGCAGCCAATACAACCCCCACTAGTAGTTTGCATGGGTGCCAGACCATTGCTCCGCATTGTCCCGGCCACTGTCGAGATCGGATGTTTAATGCCCCTTATGGACAGAGACAATCCGACTGGTAATTGCTCCTTGTGGGATGCAGTTTACCCTCTTGTCTCCGCTACGGTCAGGGCACCAGTATTTTCCTCTGATGTTGCCTGGGCCGAATTCTCCTGTATTAACATGACAGGGGGTATACTACAGTTAGGTTTGCTCCCTGAGGGTTGGTGTACAAATACTATCGTAGTAGTTGGTGGTTTTAAGCCAGTGATCAGGGCTGACATCTGGTGGTGGTGTGGGGGACCTCGGCTTTTTGACAGAACTCCCAATAATGCTACCGGTACTTGTGCGCTTGTAACACTTCTGCTGCCTATCTCTGTTTACCCTATAGGTGTGGGTGATTTGGTGACCCGGATACAGGCTGTGGACCCACAGTTTCTGCCTACCAGAACCAAGCGGGAAGCAGCCCTGACGGGTGGGGATCCCACGTATATTGACGCCGTACATGTAGTTGTTTTATTAGGAGCTGTAGTTGTTTTATTAGGAGCTGTAGTTGTTTTATTAGGAGCTGTAGTTGTTTTACTAGGAGCTGTAGTTGTTTTATTAGGAGCTGTAGTTGTTGTAGTAGGAGCTTTAGTCATTGTACACTGTGGTCCTTGTGGATGGTGGTCCTTGTACACTGTGGTCCTTGTACACTGTGGTCATTGTGGACTGGGGTCATTGTACACTGTGGTAGTTGTGGACTGGGGTCATTGTGGACTGGGGTCATTGTACACTGTGGTCATTGTGGACTGAGGTCATTGTGCACTGTGTTCATTGTGCAGTGTGATCATTGTGCAGTGTGGTCATTGTGGAGTGTGGTCATTGTGGACTGTGGTCATTGCACTTTGGTCTGTAGAATGAAATGCTGTTGAGCCTGTTGATGACTACTTGACTCAACCAGTAGGTGTCAGTGTTGAAAAGTCCTGTTGAAAGTAATTATGGTTTTCTGGTTTGTTTGTTTTTCCAGCCCTGTTGATGACGTTGGTCTGTTGGAACCTCTTCAACCTTCTGCCTTAAATCTGCCGAACGTCCAAAGGAGAACTTTACATCCAAGTTTAACATTTTATTGATTTGGCTATTTTTGTTCTATATATATATATATATATATATATTACTGTAGTCAGGCATATTTATGCAAATGTGTGTATCTTTTCTCCTGTCAATTATGATTTGTTTAATGTTTATTTGTTTCATTTATTTTTTATTTTTTTTAAATGTACATAGCATACAGTGTAAAACTATTCAAATATACCAACCCAATCTCTTTATATTCTTATCAATGCTAATGTAAATTTATGTTTTTGTGTCCTGATAAGATGAGTCATTCGGACGTTTTACAGATGTTATGTATCTGATACTGAAGGCCTTTTGCTCCACTAGGGGGTGAAAGGAACAAGTACTTCAATGGAAGAGCCTCTAGAGCAAGAGAAGTTAAGAAATATATGCTCTTATGCAAGAACACTGTCCATATATATTTTGAACATAATTTCTTCTCCCGTACCATATAATTTTGTATTTCTTTGGCTGTGTTTACACAGGCAGCCCAATTCTGATCTTATTTTATTAATTGGTCTTTTGACCAATCAGATCAGCTTTAAAAATAGCTGATGTGAAAACATCTGATGTGATGGGTCGAAAGACCATTTAGTGGAAAAAAATTCACAATTGGGCTTCCTGTGGAAACGCGTACATTGTGATGGTAACACATTTACAGGTAGACCAGAGAAGCCACATCCCTGATTCGCAACGCTGATTAGAAGCACCTGCTACTCACCGCTAACTCACCTGTCTTCCCTATAATAAATACTGTTTCTTATTGAAAAAGTTGTGAACCTACACACTGTAGAAGGCTGTTAAGCCGAATCATATGTGGATGCTATCCTGATGTAGTAAAAATAATAACAATAGTAAAAATAATAACAATACATCAAAATTGAACTAAGCTTTATGCGATATCTTTTTGAGTGCGGACCCATCACACTTTCTAAGTGAAGAGGTGTAAAAAGGAGCTTTTCTGTCAATAATTTTATGAATAGAGATATAAGTAACATTGAAAATATGCTTCGTGATTTTGTAGAATAGCATAGCCAGGGGTGGGAATGAGGAAGACACATGATTGTAGAAAGATAATATTTGATTTTTAGAAAATGAAATGTATTGGTCATTATTTGTGTATTTAACCAGGCTAGTCAGTTACTTACAATGACAGCCTAGGAACAGTGGGTTAACATCCTTGTTCAGGATGACAGAATCACCTTGTCTGCTCAGGGATTCGATCTAGCAACCTTTAAGTTACTGGCCCAATGCTCTAACCAGTAGGCTACCTGCCACCCCCTGTGTTGAGGATTTAACAGATCTTATTGTGGGTGTAGCAAAATGCATGTGTTACTAGCTCCAACAGTGCAGTAGTATCTTACAATTCACAATACACAAATCTAAAAGTAAAATAATGTAATTAAGCAATATATAAATATTAGGACGAGCAATGCCCAAGTGGTATTTACTAAATACAGTAGAATAGAATACATTATATACATATGAGATGAGTAAAGCACTATGTAAACATTATTAAAGTGACTAGTGATCCATTATTAAACTGGCAGTGATTCCATGTCTATGTATATAGGGCAGCAGCCTCTAAGGTTCAGGGTTAAGTAACCAGGTGGTAGCTGGCTAGTGATGGCTGTTTAACAGGTCTGATGGCCTTGAGATGGAAGCTGTTTTTCAGTGCTTTATGTGTTGCCCTTGCACCACATGGTCAGGTCTCTGACCTCCCTATATGCTCTCATCGTTGTCGGTGATCAGGCCACTGTTGTGACATCAGAAAACGTAATGATGGTGTTGGAGTTGTGCCTGGCCGTGCAGTCATGAGTGAACAGGGAGTACAGGAGGGGACTGAGCACGCACCCCTGAGGGACCCCCGTGTTGAGGATCAGCGTGGCGGATGTGTTGTTACCTACCCTTACCACCTGGGGGCAGCCTGTCAGGAAGTCTAGAATCCAGTTGCAGAGGGAGCTGATCTCACACGCCTGCCAGAAAGATATTATGAAGAAATCTGATGCACGACTGCACTGTCGATGACTCGACATGCAACCTTTCATTTATTCAAGCAACATAAAAAATGTAGTTAGCCTGGAACACAACCAATACCTGTTCTTCTGAAAATGGGTTCCCATCTTTGATCTTTTGTGCGAGATTTCCACCCTCACTATGGTCCATCACTTCGTAGTAACTTTTATCAGTTTTATCTGTAGAAATGCATAGTTTGTGTGAATATAGTATTTTGGGATATATTGTTATAGCATGCTAGCTCCTCTGCTTATAATTTTCATGTTGATACTGTGGCAACAAACATATTGGGGTGGTGCCCCAGACACAGATGAAGTTTAGTCCTGGACTAGTACTCATTCTCAATGGATTTGTAATCTTTATCTGGGAACCAACCCTAACGTGTTCTCTCTAAACTGAAAAATAAACACAAAAATATGTTACCTTGGAAAGAGTCCTTAAAATATGGCAGTGATTTATCTGCAGGAGGATTTCAACCTCAGAGAATATGTCTCCAGCACACGAGACTCATGTCTGTTAATAAAGCAAAAATCACAGTACTCAATCCAACACTTTCCATTATAAAGGATTCTAAATTAGACCTAGCGGTATCTCCCTTTGAATCCAATCAAATCAAACTATGTAATTATTAACAATAAAGTACATTTTTTATTTTATTTTATTTTACCTTTATTTAACCAGGTAGGCAAGTTGAGAACAAGTTCTCATTTACAATTGCGACCTGGCCAAGATAAAGCAAAGCAGTTCGACAGATAAAACGACACAGAGTTACACATGGAGTAAAACAGACATACAGTCAATAATGCAGTATAAACAAGTCTATATACAATGTGAGCAAATGAGGTGAGAAGGGAGGTAAAGGCAAAAAAGGCCATGATGGCAAAGTAAATACAATATAGCAAGTAAAATACTGGAATGGTAGTTTTGCAATGGAAGAATGTGCAAAGTAGAAATAAAAAAATAATGGGGTGCAAAGGAGCAAAATAAATAAATTAATTAAAATGAAATACAGTTGGGAAAGAGGTAGTTGTTTGGGCTAAATTATAGGTGGGCTATGTACAGGTGCAGTAATCTGTGAGCTGCTCTGACAGTTGGTGCTTAAAGCTAGTGAGGGAGATAAGTGTTTCCAGTTTCAGAGATTTTTGTAGTTCGTTCCAGTCATTGGCAGCAGAGAACTGGAAGGAGAGGCGGCCAAAGAAAGAATTGGTTTTGGGGGTGACTAGAGAGATATACCTGCTGGAGCGTGTGCTACAGGTGGGAGATACTATGGTGACCAGCGAGCTGAGATAAGGGGGGACTTTACCTAGCAGGGTCTTGTAGATGACATGGAGCCAGTGGGTTTGGCGACGAGTATGAAGCGAGGGCCAGCCAACGAGAGCGTACAGGTCGCAATGGTGGGTAGTATATGGGGCTTTGGTGATAAAACGGATTGCACTGTGATAGACTGCATCCAATTTGTTGAGTAGGGTATTGGAGGCTATTTTGTAAATGACATCGCCAAAGTCGAGGATTGGTAGGATGGTCAGTTTTACAAGGGTATGTTTGGCAGCATGAGTGAAGGATGCTTTGTTGCGAAATAGGAAGCCAATTCTAGATTTAACTTTGGATTGGAGATGTTTGATATGGGTCTGGAAGGAGAGTTTACAGTCTAACCAGACACCTAAGTATTTGTAGTTGTCCACGTATTCTAAGTCAGAGCCGTCCAGAGTAGTGATGTTGGACAGGTGGGTAGGTGCAGGTAGCGATCGGTTGAAGAGCATGCATTTAGTTTTACTTGTATTTAAGAGCAATTGGAGGCCACGGAAGGAGAGTTGTATGGCATTGAAGCTTGCCTGGAGGGTTGTTAACACAGTGTCCAAAGAAGGGCCGGAAGTATACAGAATGGTGTCGTCTGCGTAGAGGTGGATCAGGGACTCACCAGCAGCAAGAGCGACCTCATTGATGTATACAGAGAAGAGAGTCGGTCCAAGAATTGAACCCTGTGGCACCCCCATAGAGACTGCCAGAGGTCCGGACAGCAGACCCTCCGATTTGACACACTGAACTCTATCAGAGAAGTAGTTGGTGAACCAGGCGAGGCAATCATTTGAGAAACCAAGGCTGTCGAGTCTGCCGATGAGGATATGGTGATTGACAGAGTCGAAAGCCTTGGCCAGATCAATGAATACGGCTGCACAGTAATGTTTCTTATCGATGGCGGTTAAGATATCGTAATAATAATAAATCAATTAAAGAAGTAAAACGGAAACCGCCAGGTATGAATCAACACAGGGAAAGCAGTCCAGCAACAAACTCCTGATAAAGGATCTATAATCATATAGATAACACACCTTATTAGAAAAGGGTTGCTATAAAAGTGGAATGTAAAATCAAAAGACAAGTGCTGTTCTAGTGGTAGTGCTGCTGCCCTTGGACTACACTTTGACTCCTGGAGGGTTCAAACCCCAACTCCACCACTTCATGTTTACTGTAAACCCCTCTACCTCCCGTCTCATCACTTTTCTCTACCTATCAATAAAACTACACTTTATGTTTACAAATAATTACAAAAAACTAAGACAATGGTGCCCACTCACCTCATTCAGTTTGACCTCTTTAATGAGAAACTGGTCACCATCTTTGTCAGTAGCTATGACACCATTCTCTACCTTCCTCAGGATAGTGAATCCTTTCTTTTCAAGGACACTGGGTATTCCCCATTTTTGTATTTCTCTATAATAGAGTATGGTGTCATTGGTAAATAACTCAAATGTAAAATATTTTATGTACAGTACAATATTTTGAATTATAAATAAAGAGTTGATTTGTGGCAAGTAAATATGAATAATAAATTAAACAACTATGTTGTTATTTTAAACATTTTGTTTGTGTGAAAATGTATTGTTCATGAAATACAGGACTTCTGAATGTGCATGAGCTTACCTTAGCTTGCCTGTCTTCCTGTAAATATGATCTCTACCCCTGTGAGCCAGAGTGTCACACACAAGAGCATCTATTTACTTTGTGTTAGATAAACACACGTATCAGTGTCAGCTGAGAAAGTGGCAATAGTGGATCAATATTGAAACGATGAAATGGATTTACAAGAATTCAACTATGCCTGTACAGCTCGTGTCAAACTCATTCCAAAGAAGACCGAGTATCTGTGGGTTTTCGCTCCTCCCTTGTAGTTAGTAAATTAGTAAAGGACTTCCCACACCTGGTTGTCTACGTCTTAATTGAAAAAAACTTGAACCTGCAGACACTAGGCCCTCCATGGAATGAATTTGACACCCCTGCTGTACACAGAAGTACATGTAAAAGGCTCATGTGACAGCTTGTGAAAACAATGTGTCTGGAGAGCTACAGCAGTGGGGGCTGGTGGGAGGAGCTACAGGAGGGCGGGCTCGTTGTAATAGCTGGAATTGATTAAATGGAATGGAGTCAAACGTGGTTTACATCTGTTTGTTGTGTTTTATACCGTTCCTTTTATCCCATTGTAACCATTACAATGACCCTGTCCTCATATAGCCCTCCACCAGCCTCCACTGAGCAACAGGTAGGCAAAACTTCCACCTGTGCTCTGGAATGTGAAATCGTACAATTACAAAAGTCAAACAGACAAATTCAAATCCAACTACAGTGTGAAATCGTTGGAATAATCCATTGTCAAGGCGCTAATGCCGGTTTTAAAGTAAACAACAAATCCCTTATTTTCTATTCAATACTCTACCCTTCTCCCAAAGTTATTTTATCTGGCCATACAGCATAATACAAATACACCTGTTTCAGCATTAAACCTTTGTCAGGGTTTAAGTCATTGGCTACATTCTAATTTTCTACCATGCTCCTGAAGTCTGCAGTTCTACAATCCCCATCATGGGGCCTCAGGTAGCCGAGCAGTTAAGAGCATTGAGCCAACAACCAAAAGGCTGCTGGTGTAAAACCCCGAGCTGACAAGGTGAAAAAAATATGCTGATGTGCCCTAAACCCTAATTGCTCCTGTAAGTCACTCTGGATAAGTGTGTGCTAAATGATGTAAATGTAAAAGGACCGGTGTAAGGACATGGTGGAAACTCCCTTTAACCACACTTGCAATGATCTACACGGAGCAAAAATATGAATGCAACAATTACAAAAATATTACCAATATTACAAATCTGACGGCCCATCTGACGGCCCAGACGGCATCCCTAGCCACGTCCTCAGAGCATGTGCAGACCAGCTGGCTGGTGTGTTTACGGACATATTCTATCAATCACTATCTCAGTCTGCTGTTCCCACATGCTTCAGAGGGCCACCATTGTTCCTGATCCCAAGAAAGCTAAGGTAACTGAACTAAACGACTATCTCCCAATAGCACTCACTTCCGTCATCATGAAGAGCTTTGAGAGACTAGTCAAGGATCATATCACCCTACCTGACACCCTAGACCCACTAGACCCTAGACCCACTCCAATTTGCCTACCGCCCCAATAGGTCTACAGAAGATGCAATAGCAATCACAACGCACACTGCCCTAACCCATCTGGACAAGAGGAATACCTAAGTAAGAATGTTGTTCATTGACTACAGCTCAGCATTTAACACAATAGTACCCTCCAAACTCGTCATTAAGCTCGAGACCCTGGTTCTCGACCCCGCCCTGTGCAGCTGGGTCCTGGACTTTCTGACGGGCCGACCCCCCAGGTGGTGAGGATAGGAAACAACATCTCCACCCCGCGGATCCTCAACACTGGGGCCCCACATGGGTGCGCTCTCAGCCCTCTCCTGTACTCCCTGTTCACCCATGACTGCGTCGCCATGCACGCCTCCAACTCAATCATCAAGTTTGCAGACGACACAACAGTGGTAGGCTTGATTACCAACAACGACGAGACGGCCTACAGGGAGGAGGTGAGGGCCCTCAGAGTGTGGTGTCAGGAAAATAACCTCACACTCAACGTCAACAAAACAAAGGAGATGATCATGGACTTCAGGAAACAGCAGAGGGAGCAGCCCCCTATCCACATAGATGGGACAGTAGTGGAGAAGGTGGAAAGTTTTAAGTTCCTCGGCATACACATCACGGACAAACTGAAATGGTCCACCCACACAGACAGCGTGGTGAAGAAGGCGCAGCAGCGCCTCTTCAACCTCAGGAGGCTGAATAAATTAGGCTTGTCACCAAAAACACTCACAAACTTTTACAGATGCACAATTGAGAGCATCCTGTCGAGCTGTATCACCGGCTGGTACGGCAACTGCTCCACCCACAACCATAAGGCTCTCCAGAGGGTGAGGTCTGCACAACGCATCACCAGGGGCAAACTACCTGCCCTCCATGACACCTACACCACCCAATGTCACAGGAAGGCCAAAAAGATCATCAAGGACAACAACCACCCGAGCCACTGCCTGTTCACCCCGGTATCATCCAGAAGGCGAGGTCAGTACAGGTGCATCAATGCTGGGACTGAGAAACTGAAAAACAGCTTCTATCTCAAAGCCATCAGACTGTTAAACAGCCATCACTAACATTGAGTGGCTGCTGCCAACATACTGACTCACATCTCTCGCCACTTTATAATTAAACATTGGATGTAATAAATGTATCACTAGTCACTTTTAACTATGCCACTTTATATAATGTTTACATACCCTACATTACTCATCTCATATGTACAGTATATACTGTACTCTATACCATCTACTCCATCTTGCCTATGCCGTTCGGCCATCGCTCAACAGCTCTGGTGGACATTCCTGCAGTCAGCATGCCAATTGCACACTCCCTCAAAACATCTGAGGCATTGACTTGTGTGGCCTTTCTTGGTACCCAGCGCAAGGTGCGCCAGTGTTTTTTTCTATTTTTTCCTTCATTTAACTAGGCATGTCAGTTAAGAACACATTTTTATTTTCAATGATGGCCTACCAAAATGCAAAAGGTCTTCTTCAAGATCAGGGGCTGGGATTAAAATGACAAATATAGGACAAAACACACATCACGACAAGAGAGACACCACAACACTGTTAAATATCATACTCTTTAATTAGCTCTTGACATTCCACACCTGTCAGATGGATGGATTCTCTTGGCAAAGGAGAAATACTCACTAAGAGGGATGTAAAGAAAGTTATGCACAAAATTTGGCAGAAATAAACTTTTTGTGCTGATGGAACATTCCTGGGATCTTTTATTTCAGCCCTTGAAACATGGGACAAACACTTTACATGTTGCATTTATATTCTGGTTCAGTATAATACTTTTAAAACATGAGGGGGAGTGAACAAGTGCACTCTTCTGGAGAAGTGTAGAGAATTGGAACGCAGACTTGGAAGGTCGACAAATAATTCATGACACCTGTGGTTTAGGTGTGGTCTCAGAAAGGTGAGGTTATTCCAGATCACCACTAGGGGCTGCTATTGGGTTACAATCACATCAACAACTGAGAGGAACAATCAAATATGAGCATGGCACAGAATAACATACACATTTCATGTCAGTTTGTTCACTGTTTTCATTCACTATATCTCCTCTGAACCCTAAACAAATGTGACGTTATTCTGGGTTGAAATAATACATTGTTCTAACTGTGTTATGTTGAAAAATACATGTAACTCCTTATATAAAAGGAAGAATAATGTTTGACTGTGTTGGTTACATCCATATTGTCCTGTGCTGCACCTGAAAGGAAGATGTTTCCATTGTGAGCCGTGTGAGATGATAAAATAGCCTACTTTGTCCTGGTTGTCAAACCGCCACACTAAACAAACATGGACATCACCTGGTCCTGGTTGTCAAACCGCCACACTAAACAAACATGGACATCAACTGGTCCTGGTTGTCAAACCGCCACACTAAACAAACATGGACATCACCTGGTCCTGGTTGTCAAACCGCCACACTAAACAAACATGGACATCACCTGGTCCTGGTTGTCAAACCGCCACACTAAACAAACATGGACATCACCTGGTCCTGGTTGTCAAACCGCCACACTAAACAAACATGGACATCACCTGGTCCTGGTTGTCAAACCGCCACACTAAACAAACATGGACATCAACTGGTCCTGGTTGTCAAACCGCCACACTAAACAAACATGGACATCACCTGGTCCTGGTTGTCAAACCGCCACACTAAACAAACATGGACATCACCTGGTCCGAGAGAGAAACACACAATTCCTTGCTCTTTTTTATTCATTTTATTGACCGTCTGTAAAGAATTTGCAGCTCTCATAAACAGTGTCTGCAGGATGGTTGTGATATATTAGTATTGTCTTGTAAGATTTGGTAAGATAATTTGCTTGAATATTCATTTAATAGAAATCAAAATGTAGGTCAGTGATTTTATGGAGAAAAAAAATCCCATGTTTAAATTTCACATATTATAACAATGTTTGCATCACAGGTAATATCAACCCAAGGTCCAGAGGTTGTTGTTGCAATACAGTCTTCTATACCATTACCTCCACTGTTTGGTTCCCCACTGTGCCAGTCCAGATACGTCAGTGGCTCGTCATTCAAATCTACCCAAACACCCTCTGTTTTCCTGTCTGTTGCTCCCAGGAAACCATAAGAAGCACCAACAATGAATTTGGAAAGAGCTTGGTTCTCCACATCATTCCTTGGCATGACCAGTGTCGCACCAACGTTGTTGCAGAACTTCAAACCTTCATCGAAACTCCCCAGCACTCCATTGGACACTAAATATTTGTCCCCTGCCTTCTGGAAGACCCTGAAGCTTGCAGCTAGAAATAAATCATGTCATTCTTTCTGTGAGTCATACCGACCGATTTCCTTGTTGAATGTGGATGTAAATGTGAAACACACTGAGTGTACAAAACATTAGGAACCCCTGCTCTTTCCTTGACATAGACTGACCAGGTGAATCCAGGTGAAAGCTATGATCAAATGCATGAATGGGAGGTGACAGGTTAAAGAATAACAGGTTAAAGAATCATTTGAGACATGGATTGTGTATGTGTGCCATTCAGAAGGTGAATAGTCAAGACAAACAATTTAAGTGCTTTTGAACGGAGTATGGTAGTAGGTGCCAGGCACAGTGGTTTGAGTGTGAAACCTTGCAGGGTTTTTCATGCTCAACAGTTTCCTGTGTGTATCAATAGTGGTCCACCACCCAAAGGACATCCAGTCAACTTCACACAACTGTGGAAAGCATTGGAGTCAACATGGGCCAGCATCCCTGTGGAATGCTTTCGACACCTTGTGGAGTCCATGTCCCGACGAATTGAGGCTGTTCTGAGGGCAAAAGTGGTGCAACTCAATATTAGGAAGGTGTTCCTAATATTTTTTACACTCAGTGTATATATCTTTTGAAACACATTTACAATTTATAATAAATAAAAAAATCATTTTTCAAAAGAGAAAGTCTTACCTTTCTCAAGATTAGCCTGTCTGGCTTTGAGCTGTTGGATCTCAGCGAGTAAATGGCTGATCACACTGTTGCCTCCTGCATCTGAAAGAACATGACACATTTCTCTATCACTGTCTATGTTCTGGATTGCACCTCAACAAGTACTATCCCAACAGGTCAAAGACTGTTGATTACCTCCTGGCTCCCCTATCTCCCCTTTAGGTCCAGCTGGCCCCACATCACCAGGGGGTCCCTGTACCCCTATTCCTCCTAGAATAACATAAAACAACATACATTTAATCTTGTACAGATCATTCCTCAAAAATGTTATTTTTTTGTATTGGGAACTGTGCCATGCCTTGATGCTAGATAACACATTCTTTAATGTCCCCTACCAGGGTGTCCTTTCTCTCCCTTGGGTCCTGTGACTCCGTCATGCCCGTCCCTCCCATCTCTCCCAGGCAGACCGTTATGACCAGGTATGCCA
Source organism: Oncorhynchus kisutch (assembly GCF_002021735.2). Taxonomy (NCBI): domain Eukaryota; kingdom Metazoa; phylum Chordata; class Actinopteri; order Salmoniformes; family Salmonidae; genus Oncorhynchus; species Oncorhynchus kisutch. The sequence continues at coordinate 15,465,624 of NC_034189.2, read as the reverse complement.
GGGACACCGGGATAAACTGGGCAGCTCGGGCTGGAAGTGTGGGGGGGGGGGATTTGCTTTTGTGCTTCACTTGGCAGGGACACAGTCAATTGTGAGGTCAGCAGAATGTTGAGAAACAACCGGGGCATCGCCATCGAGTGGTCTCTGAGGAGAACAGGCTCAGAGTCATTGGGATTGCATGGTGGAGGTAACATCAACCCATTCTCTTGCCTGCAAAAAGGCTATTTTTACACTCCTGGTACAAACAATATTTAATTTCAGATTTGGATAAAATTATGTTAAGATTATGGTTATTTTCAGGGTTATGTTTTGCAGGTCAGGAATGTCCTTATAGCCTCTCCTTCTTGCCTGCAGAAATATGCACTGGGCCATAGGATTTCTGCAGCACCCCCACAAAAAAACAGAATATTGTTTTATTTATTGATAAAAAATACAAAACATTTGACACTTATTTTTCTCACAAAAGTAGTGCACTGAGCCTATACTAGTTCAGTATTAGTGGACAGATGATAGCCTTTGACGAACATTTGACAAAAGCTGGATCCCTTCTAGCCATGACCCTTCTGGAGAGTGACCAATTTTTTTGTCAAACATTTCAGGTCTGGAAGAAAACTAACAAATGTAGATATTTTAGCTCAGCGTTTCTCAAACTCTGTCCTCGTAACCCAAATGGTTGTATATTTTGTTTTTGGCCCGAGCACTACACAGCTGATTCAAATAATCAACTAGTCATCCATCTTTGATCATTTGAATCAGCTGAATCAGCTGCGTAGCAAAAACAAAAATGTGCACCCCTTGGTGTCTTAAGGACCATACCTAAATGTTTTACTTCTGATGTGATTCAAGAATTGACAAGGACTCACAACATTAAAAAAAAATTCTTCTCTATTAACAATTGTAATTCTAATAGTGAAAAACAAAGAAAATCTAAAACCAGGAAAAATAAATACATTTTGAAAACATAATTTGGAAAAATCTAAAACAGAATTTGGGGGGCCCACCTTAGCATGGTTTATGAACCATTATTTGACCAGGTATGTTGACAGAAAACAGTGTATTACTTTATCTTGTACATTAAGGACTTGGGGAAGAGTTTCACAGGAGAGAAGAAGAGAAGGATGTTCCTGTTTGAAAGCTAGAATCAAATTTGGGGGGCCCACCTTAGCATGGTTTATGAACCATTATTTGACCAGGTATGTTGACAGAAAACAGTGTATTACTTTATCTTGTACATTAAGGACTTGGGGAAGAGTTTCACAGGAGAGAAGAAGAGAAGGATGTTCCTGTTTGAAAGCTAGAATAAAATGAGTAGCTTAAGACACATTTTTTAAAGTAGCTCTCGAGCTGGAAAGGTTGGAGTCCCCTGCCTTACATTGATGCCTTTTTTCAAATCCAATCACTTTTCCACATCAAATCAAATCAAAGTTTATTTGTCACGTGCGCTGAACACAACAGGTGAACAGTGAAATACTTACTTACAGGCTCTACCCAACAGTGCAAAAAAAGGCATTAGGTGAACAGTAGGTAAGTAATCAGTTTTCCACATTGATTTAACATCATCACAGATTCTTTGGGGTTAAAATGAAAGTTGATTCAACCAAGTTGATTTGCTCCCCCAGTGGGCACAATTTCTGTAGATGAAAAAAACTAGCAGCTTGGATCCATATAACACACAGTTCAGTCTCGTACTAGATAGGAATGAAGTGTGGGCTGGCATGGTTTAGAGCTTTTCTTGACATATTGATTGGTTCCCTACAACCGCTCTCAACACTGCAGACTTCTTTGTTGGTTTTGGGTCGAATTTAGGCATAACAGCGTCCTCTTCTGTGTTAAGGAAACACTAAAAAGACAAAGTAAGACAATTCACACACCTGTGCAGCGCAGAAGTTCATGTTAGAAAAGTAAATATGATTGGTTGAATGTGTTTCAGTTAACTTAATGTGTCTTTAGATTTCATAACTCCCTTTTACTAAAGGAATCATCATTAAAAAAAACACGAGATATGTTAGCGATATTATTATTGTGCAACGTAGACGTTCTATTTTCTCCTGAGATTGCAAAGCAATTCGAATGTTGATCTAGTGCCCAGCCGTTTATGAATGTTTCAACCACTGTTTTTGCCGTTAGTTGGTTTCAGAAAGCACAAAAAACTGCACTAACCATGAGCCTTTTAGCGTTTCTGATGCCACAGAAACAGGCCCTGAGTCTGTTCCAACGTGTCCACCTGCGAATCGGAGGCCATGATTGTGCTCCCGTTGTGGGTGTGGCAAAGAAGCAACCTTTATTTACGTGCTATTAACATAGCCTATATTAATATGAAATACCTTTTCTCCCGACAGTAGAAGAACTGACTGCATGAAACAGAAGCTTCGTCACTTCTCACAGTGAGGCTTGCTCACTAAAGTCACATGTTTTATTAGTATTCTACATAACAGAACCTAATACAAAATCATATAGTATAAACTGGGTGGTTTGAGCCCTGAATGCTGATTGGCTGACAGCCATGGTATTTTGGTCATATACCACACCTCCTCTGGCCTTATTGCTTAAGTATAACGTTACTCTTAGACCAAAAAGGAAAATAACCTCACACTCAACGTCAACAAAACTAAGGAGATGATTGTGGACTTCAGGAAACAGCATAGGGAACATCCCCCTATCCACATCGATGGAACAGTAGTGAGGAGGGTAGCAAGTTTTAAGTTCCTCGGCATACACATCACAGACAAACTGAATTGGTCCACTCACACAGACAGCATCGTGAAGAAGGCGCAGCAGCGCCTCTTCAACCTCAGGAGGCTGAAGAAATTTGGCTTGTCACCAAAAGCACTCACAAACTTCTACAGATGCACAATAGAGAGCATCCTGGCGGGCTGTATCACCGCCTGGTACGGCAACTGCTCCGCCCTCAACCGTAAGGCTCTCCAGAGGGTAGTGAGGTCTGCACAACGCATCACCGGGGGCAAACTACCTGCCCTCCAGGACACCTACACCACCCGATGTTACAGGAAGGCCATAAAGATCATCAAGGACATCAACCACCCGAGCCACTGCCTGTTCACCCCGCTATCATCCAGAAGGTGAGGTCAGTACAGGTGCATCAAAGCTGGGACCGAGAGACTGAAAAACAGCTTCTATCTCAAGGCCATCAGACTGTTAAACAGCCACCACTAACATTGAGTGGCTGCTGCCAACACACTGACACTGACACTGACTCAACTCCAGCCACTTTAATAATGGGAATTGATGGGAAATGATGTAAATATATCACTAGCCACTTTAAACAATGCTACCTTATATAATGTTACTTACCCTACATTATTAATCTCATATGCATACGTATATACTGTACTCTATATCATCGACTGCATCCTTATGTCATACATGTATCACTAGCCACTTTAACTATGCCACTTTGTTTACATACTCATCTCATATGTATATACTGTACTCGATACCATCTACTGTATCTTGCCTATGCTGCTCTGTACCATCACTCATTCATATATCCTCTTGTACATATTCTTTATCCCCTTACACTGTGTATAAGACAGTAGTTTTGGAATTGTTAGTTAGATTACTTGTTGGTTATTACTGCATTGTCGGAACTAGAAGCACAAGCATTTCGCTACACTCGCATTAACATCTGCAAACCATGTGTATGTGTCAAATAACATTTGATATGATTTGATTTGAAAACACATTTTAGGACAGGGGTGTCTGGAGTCATTTTGCCCTGGGGGATACATTCAGTTTTCAACGAGGTCCAGACGGCTGCACTGAAAATGGGTTATTTCCTTGCATTCCAAATCTTCTAAAAAATTGTCCTCTAACCATAGTTTAGGATTATTTTCGATGAACCCCAACTGTCTAGTAATTATTAGCGAGCTGGACAGTCAAGACACTGTATGAATACAGGTCTATCAACATTTCTACACAGTTTTGATTTGGTTTGAATCATTTTATTATGTTGAGTATATTGAGTTTGTTTTTTCAAATTGTATTTGTCAGAAGCTTCATAAACAACAGGAGTAGACTAACAGTAAAATGCTTACTTCGAATCCAATTGTATTTGTCATGTGTGCCGAATACAACAGGTGTAGACCTTACCGTGAAACGCTAAATTACAAGCCCTTAACCAACAACGCAGTTCAAGAAATAGAGTTAAGAAAATATTTACTAAATAAACTATAAATAAATAAAAAATGTAATAAAAAAAGTAACACAATAAAATTAGATAACAATAACAAGGCTATTTGCAGGGGGTATCGGTACCGAGTCAATATGCAGGGGTACAGGTTATTCGAGGTAGTTTGTAAAGTGACTATGCATAGATTATAAACAGCGAGCAGCAGCTGTCCAGTGACCATTTTATGCAACTGGTCAGGATGCTAACAATGGTGCAGCTGTAGAACTTTTTGAGGATCTGGGGACCCATGACAAATATTTTCAGTCTCCTGAGGGGGAAAAGGTGTTGTCATGCCCTCTTCACAACTGTTTTGGTGTGTTTGGCCCAAACTCTTGACCCGCAACACTTCAGCCCCGTCGATGTTAATGGGGGCCTGTTCTGCCCTCCTTTTCCTATAGTCCACGATTAGCTTCTTTGTCTTGCTCACATTGAGGGAGAGATTGTTGGACTTACGGCCCATCCCAACAATGCAGAGAGAAAGAAAATGGAGAAATAATAGAAAAGTAATAACAAGTAATAATAATGAGTGAAGATAACTCAGCTGTATACACAGGGTACCAGTACAGAGTTGATGTGCAGGGGTATGAGGTATCCGAGGTAGACTCAAACCACCCCCGGATCTGGCCCGTGGGCTATACGTTCGACACCCCTGTTTTTGGATGATTAGCTGAGTGTGGTCACAACTTAACCGCGTGCCACGGTGCCACTAGGCAAAATGTGTGCTTTTAAAAAAACTAAATACAGGCAGTAGGACTGTGCTATTTGTTACCACCATCTGCTCTAATTCAGGAAAACATACAGGTCCAAAGGTATTGGGACAGTGACAATGTTTGTTGTTGTTTTGGCTCTGTACTCAAGCATTTTGTATTTGAAATGATACAATCAGTAGCGGTGCGTGGGTAAAATCACTGGGGAAGCCAAGCCCCCCCCAAAAAAGCCATATTACAACCTACAGTGCCTTGCGAAAATATTCGGCCCCCTTGAACTTTGCGACCTTTTGCCACATTTCAGGCTTCAAACATAAAGATATAAAACTGTATTTTTTTATGAAGAATCAACAACAAGTGGGACATGAAGTGGAACGACATTTATTGGATATTTCAAACTTTTTTAACAACTCAAAAACTGAAAGATTGGGCGTGCAAAATTATTCAGCCCCCTTAAGTTAATACTTTGTAGCGCCACCTTTTTCTGCGATTACAGCTGTAAGTCGCTTGGGGTATGTCTCTATCAGTTTTGCACATCGAGAGACTGAAATGTTTTCTCATTCCTCCTTGCAAAACAGCTCTAGCTCAGTGAGGTTGGATGGAGAGCATTTGTGAACAGCAGTTTTCAGTTCTTTCCACAGATTCTCGATTGGATTCAGGTCTGGACTTTGACTTGGCCATTCTAACACCTGGATATGTTTATTTTTGAACCATTCCATTGTAGATTTTGCTTTATGTTTTGGATCATTGTCTTGTTGGAAGACAAATCTCCATCCCAGTCTCAGGTCTTTTGCAGACTCCATCAGGTTTTCTTCCAGAATGGTCCTGTATTTGGCTCCATCCATCTTCCCATCAATTTTAACCATCTTCCCTGTCCCTGCTGAAGAAAAGCAGGCCCAAACCATGATGCTGCCACCACAATGTTTGACAGTGGGGATGGTGTGTTCAGGGTGATGGGCTGTGTTGCTTTTACGCCAAACATAACGTTTTGCATTGTTGCCAAAAAGTTCAATTTTGGTTTCATCTGACCAGAGCACCTTCTTCCACATGTTTGGTGTGTCTCCCAGGTGGCTTGTGGCAAACTTTAAACGACACTTTTTATGGATATCTTTAAGAAATGGCTTTCTTCTTGCCACTCTTCCATAAAGGCCAGATTTGTGCAATATACGACTGATTGTTGTCCTATGGACAGAGTCTCCCACCTCAGCTGTAGATCTCTGCAGTTCATCCAGAGTGATCATGGGCCTCTTGGCTGCATCTCTGATCAGTCTTCTACTTGTATGAGCTGAAAGTTTAGAGAGACAGCCAGGTCTTGGTAGATTTGCAGTGGTCTGATACTCCTTCCATTTCAATATTATCGCTTGCACAGTGCTCCTTGGGATGTTTAAAGCTTGGGAAATCTTTTTGTATCCAAATCCGGCTTTAAACTTCTTCACAACAGTATCTCGGACCTGCCTGGTGTGTTCCTTGTTCTTCATGATGCTCTCTGCGCTTTTAACGGACCTCTGAGACTATCACAGTGCAGGTGCATTTATACGGAGACTTGATTACACACAGGTGGATTGTATTTATCATAATTAGTAATTTAGGTCAACATTGGATCATTCAGAGATCCTCACTGAACTTCTGGAGAGAGTTTGCTGCACTGAAAGTAAAGGGGCTGAATAATTTTGCACGCCCAATTTTTCAGTTTTTGATTTGTTAAAAAAGTTTGAAATATCCAATAAATGTCGTTCCACTTCATGATTGTGTCCCACTTGTTGTTGATTCTTCACAAAAAAAATACAGTTTTATATCTTTATGTTTGAAGCCTGAAATGTGGCAAAAGGTCGCAAAGTTCAAGGGGGCCGAATACTTTCGCAAGGCACTGTATGTGCTGGGATAATTGCATTGTTTACTCTGTTTGTTCATATGCCTTGACACCGTGATATATACAGTGCATTTGTAAAGTTTTCAGACCACCTGACTGTTTACACATTTTGTCATGTTACAGCCTTATTCTAAAATGGACTCCGCCAAATCAAGCCTTTATGGTAAAGTGGCCGGACAGAAGCTACCAGGCTCAAATTCATAGACAGAGCTTTTGATGCATGGACTGACCATCCATGATATCAAAATATAGTTTAAACCATATTTTAAGGCTCTACAGTGTTTGTTTACATTTGCTTTGTTTACAAACATTGGAGTTAAACAATATTTTGAGTTCTGAAGGGGTACGACAGTTGAACTATGCTCATGATGCATTTATCAGTTCTATTCTCCAAGAATCAATGGGTACATATCATTAATTTAATAATCATTCATTCATTCATTTAGGTCTCCTGAGTGGCACAGTGGTCTAAGGCACTGCATCTCAGTGCTAGAGGTGTCACCACAGACATCCTGACCGGTTGCATCACTGTCTGGTATGGCAACTGCTCAGCAATTGACCGTAAGACGCTACAGAGGGTAGTGTGTACGGCCCATTATATCACTGGGGCCAAGCTTCCGGACATCCAGGACCTATATAATAGGCGGTGTCAGAGGTCACCGTGATTGGGAGTCCCATAGGGCAGCGCACAATTGGCCCAGCGTCGTCCGGGGTAGGCCAATCATTGTAAATAACAATTTGTTCTTAACTGACTTGCCTAGTTCAATAAAGGTTAAATGTAAAAAATGAAAGATGTATGGGTCCAAAAATTTATGTAGCAACTGCAGACGGCTTGTTTAACGTCTGTCAGCCACAGCTGAAACATCCCTCTGTAATAAATATAGCAGAAGCATTGTCCAATCATATATACAAATCTTACTTACCTTTGTGGTAGTTCTCTGTATGAAGCAGGATGACTACACAGATCAATAGCTGCTGTTACAGTAAAGAGACTGAGCTCTGTTTATGAATATTTACAGTGTACACCGGTTTATAGTCTTCTACGTTATAGTAGACTTGATACCTAATCAGTACACAGATCAATAGTTGCTGTTACAGTACACACAGTATATTGTTCTCTGTGCCAATGTATAACTTCTACAACTTTATGGTCAGGACTTGATAACTAGCTCTTTTATGTCAGGGGCATAATCTTCCCAACAATCAGTTTAACAACCATTACAAGGAAACACTACAAAGTGACCTAAAAACAAAGGATCTTTGCTCTCTGAAATAAAAGATCATATTATTATGGCCCTGACACACATCTAGGAACCCAGCAGTCACCATGACCTACACATTACTCTCTGTAGATCATAGAGGAAATGACCCAGATGGTGCAGAATGATTATTTTCTGGTAAACATGAACAGATGCCAATAAATCAAGACAAGGGAGCAATCCACTGGACACGGACGTCAATCCAACTTTCATTGAAATGAAGTGGAAACAGTGTTGATTTAACCGGTGCCCAGTGGGAATCTAATTGTAATCTTCATCTATACATTTTTAAGGCCTATGTTAGTTTGTAAGATGAGTCAAAAGTCCTGCATCGTAGGAAGTGTACAGTATGACATACAAACACATTGGATTTGACAATATCTCAGATTTATTCCGTCATATTTCGAGTTAAAATCCATATTTTATGTCACACAGCATTCATATGCTAACTCTGGAATCATTTGACAATCTCTCAAATGTGTTTATTTTCCGTTAATCAGTTCCTTTAAAACATTACAGAGCATTTCTCAGAAAGAGTTTGGACAGAGTCTTTTACATCACACTACTTTCACAAACAAACTCTTATTGCAGAATAGTTATTTTCAGACAAAATGTGTCATTTATTTTTAGTTCTACTAATTTGAACATTGTATTTTACCCATGGAAATGTGCTGACATACAGTATGGCTAAATCCCAAATGGCACCCTAATCCCAATATAGAGCACTACTTTTTCCCAGAGATATATGGGTCCTGGTCAAAAGTAGTGCACCATATATGGAATAGTGTGCCATTTGAAACACATCCCATTTTTGTTTTCATGCGATTTATCCTTATGTTCTGAAAAGCAGGAAGCCCCTGAATGTGCTGCGGTTTTGGAAGTCTGCAAATATGTGTGAATGAGCATGGAGAGTCATGTAGACATGGTCTCCCTGTTCTAGATGTAGTGTCCCTCCATTACCAGAGCTATCAGAGCTATCATGCTCTGAATGATGATCACACGCAGACAACATGCGTACATTATTCTTAAACAGACTTACACAGACGTTGTGCTGGCTATTGGCATATGATGAGAAGCTGAAGTAGTAGACTCCTTTCACTGGCGCATTGAAGACACCTGAAGAGGAGTAGCAGGGAGATATATATATATATATATATACCATAATACTATAATCATATAATCTTAGAAATACATTGAAGACACCTGTAGAGAAGTAGCAGGAAGAGATATATACTATAATACTATAATCTTGTAAATACAGTGAAGACACCTGTAGAGAAGTAGCAGGAAGATATATACACTATAATCTTGTAAATACAGTGAAGACACCTGTAGAGAAGTAGCAGGAAGATATATACACTATAATCTTGTAAATACAGTGAAGACACCTGTAGAGAAGTAGCAGGAAGATATATACACTATAATCTTGTAAATACAGTGAAGACACCTGTAGAGAAGTAGCAGGGAGAGATATATACTATAATCTTGTAAATACAGTGAAGACACCTGTAGAGAAGTAGCAGGAAGAGATATATACTATAATACTATAATCTTGTAAATACAGTGAAGACATCTGTAGAGAAGTAGCAGGGAGACACCCTTATCAGAGGAGAGATTAGATCAGAAGCAACTAAAACAAGAAATATACATTGTACTGTGCATGAATATGTGCAATAAAAACGACTACTTTGCTACTGAGGTGAGCCTTTTAGATTGGTCATTCACCCTTTTAACTTTGTGGGGACTTGTGAACGAGTGGACACTTCAGGAGGAAGGAGAGATTATTGGGAGAAATCCACTCTTATAGTTCTTCCATCGTGTCTTCCAACTCTTTACCTGATCCAGAGTTGTAGGCATCGCCAACGTTTGTGAAGACGTTGCTGAATGCCAAGTTGGTCTCTCTCTCAGAGGGGGGTATATGGCCATCTCCTCCTAGTGCTGCCGTAAAAGCAATCTTTGGTCCGTCTATGAGAAATCGTACATTACAACTTCACAACAAAGAACAGGGCATGTATACGATTTCACACACTGTTTTCCAGTAGTTTCGGCTAAATCAATTTGTTGACCACATTGTAATTATTGTCTATTTAGCATTATCTACCTTCACTCTGTCTCCTCAGTTCTTCCAGCAGGATTTGCTGTTGCTCCACTCTGAACTCAGTGGCGTTGACTCTAAATGACAATACTTGAAGCTTCCTCTCCTGTACTGGAAAACAGGAATTTAAACTAATATTGAGACCAAAAACAGATAAACTATTCCTTGTTGACCTTAGCGATGATGTCACTTCACACCATAGTTACTTTACCAATCCAGACAGAATACAAATGTAAATCACCGTCATTCTCTCTCTTCATGATCTTCATCAGGTTCTCACTGGTGCTCAGCTTGGTCTCCATGACTCTGAGCTGGGCTGCTTGAACTATTAAACACAAAAACTGTCTTAAGTTAGGCAGGTCTGAAGACAAAAATAAAGAAAATTCACATGAGCAAAACAAGGCCTATAACTTCCCCCATGCTCTACCAAGGTTTCCCAACAGACAGTTTTGACCTACTACTGGTAGCTGTGTTGGCCTATTGTACTTCAAACATCATGTAGGCAGGTTGCTTGGGCATTAAAACTTGTCAAACAGCCTAATTCATAATCTTAGTTGTTAAAATGTTTTTTTTTTTGGTATTCTGAAGATTTAAATATATTAACAAAAAAAGTAAGTTATTAGATTTAGATTACATTCAGTTTCTCTCTGTAGAAGAGCAACAATAGCCTCCATGTTACTCAATTCTTCCACCTGGTTCTCTGCAGTGGTCAGTCTGGCCTCCATGGCTCCCAGATGCCTAAGAAGGTTACACATGTCTGGCTGGCAGCTACCGTTTGTCTCTGCTAGGGATGGTGCTTGATTCTTTTTGAAAATAACTTCACTTTCTATGTCCTGGTCCTGTTCAGAGTGTTGGTTGTGAGTCTTGTATTCATTCTCTATGTCCTGGTCCTGTTCAGAGTGTTGGTTGTGAGTCTTGTATTCATTCTCTATGTCCTGGTCCTGTTCAGAGTGTTGGTTATGAGCCTTGTATTCATTCTCTATGTCCTGTCCATGTTCAGAGTGTTGGTTGTGAGTCTTGTATTCATTCTCTATGTCCTGGTCCTGTTCAGAGTGTTGGTTATGAGTCTTGTATTCATTCTCTATGTCCTGGTCCTGTTCAGAGTGTTGGTTGTGAGTCTTGTATTCATTCTCTATGTCCTGTCCCTGTTCAGAGTGTTGGTTGTGAGCCTTGTATTCATTCTCTATGTCCTGGTCCTGTTCAGAGTGTTGGTTGTGAGTCTTGTATTCATTCTCTATGTCCTGGTCCTGTTCAGAGTGTTGGTTATGAGTCTTGTATTCATTCTCTATGTCCTGTCCCTGTTCAGGCTGAATCTGTACCATGATGTCATTGAGGTTGTCTTCTCCAGCATCTTCACTGAGAGTCCCAGACAGACACAGCATCAGCAGGGTCAGAGTCAGTCCCCCCATTCTTCAACTGGATAGCCTATACTTCAGCTTGTAGTGTACTGGAAGTTGTGTGAACATTCAACTTGTGTAGTCCTCTTTAGTTCAATGTGTGCAGTCATTTTATGATAGTGTCAGGGTTAAACATTAGTCATGATTTGTAAGGAAAATCTGCAAAAGTAGACATAAGGGTATTTTATGATATAGTCCTGTGAGATAAAATTATGATTACCAGGAAACTGAAACATGTTTACAATTTACAACATATCTAAAGTGAATTCAAGGTGACCTCAATCCTACGCGTTTACTGGCATCATTCAGAGTTTATGGACTGTTGTCTGGGAACCCAGAAACAAACCTTGTGTGCGCTGCTACCTGATTTACATGTCAGTTTGTCTCGAAACGATAATGATACGTGTACACTTTCAATTGCTTTTCATGATTATATTGACTGTATTGCTCATATGTTTTACTATGTTGAAATGTGTATTATTTTGCCGGGGAATAGCTACTGAAAACTATAGAAAACAACTTTTGTCATGTTTGTTTCTTTTTCATAATGTCTCTGAAATACAATTTAATTGATCTGGTTTTAATCGATCTGTGGAACATAATCTGTCCCCTAGAACAAGTGTGTGTGCTGTACATTATGTCCTGATCATTGGCGACCACAGGAGGTCGCTGTTACATTGGAAAAGTTGGCTGTGGGTGAGAAATGTACATGATGTCCTGATTATTGCTGGCCACAGGAGGTCGGGGAAAGGGGGCAAATCAGTAGACCTACATAACATTGTTGCAATTATATTCCCATTCATTCATTCATTCATAATTTTGTATATTATAAACTTGCTATGAAATATTATCTTTAAAAATAAAAAAAATACAATTGTTTTTTTTTATGGTTTAGGAAGAGGTAGGCCTATAGGTGTGACAATGTGGACTGCAGAGTATTACATTTTATTCAGATAAGACTTGTTTTTAAACCAATTTATTTTTTGTATTAAATCAATTGTAGATTCAGAACATGAACAAGTATGTGGACACCTGCACGTCGAACATCTAATTCCAAAATCATGGGCATTAAAATGTAGTTGTTCTCTCCATTGTTGCTACAACAACCTCCACTCTTCTGGGAAAGGCTTTCCACAATGTAGGAACATTGCTGCGGGGACTTGCTTCCATTCAGCCACAAAAGCATTAGTGAGGTCGGGCACTGATGTTGGGCGATTAGGCCCGCAGTCAGCTTCACAATACATCCCAAAGGTGTTCGATGGGGTTGAGGTCAGAGCTCTTTGTAGGCCAGTCAAGTTGTTCCACACTGATCTCGACAAACCATTTCTGTATGGATCTCGCTTTGTGCACCAGGGCATCGTCATGATGGAACAGGAAATGGCCTTCCCCAATCTGTTGCCACAAAGTTAGAAGCAGAGAATTGTCTAGAATGTCATTGTACGCTGTAACATTAAGATATCCATTCACTGGAACAAAGTGGCCTAGCTCACACCATGAAAAACAGCCCCAAAACAATATTATTCCACCACCAAACTTTACAGTTGGCGCTATGCATTCAGGTAGGTAGCGTTCTCCTGGCATCCGCCAAACCCAGATTCATCAGTCGGACTGGTTCATCTACTTCTCCAGAGTCCAATGGCAGCGAGCTTTAAGCCACTCCAGCCGGCGCTTGACATTGTGCATTATGATCTTAGGCTTGTGTGCAGCTACTCGGCCATGGAAACCCATTTCATGAAGCTTCCAACTAGCAGCTCTTGTGCTTATGTTGCTTCCAGAGGCAGTTTGGAACTCAGTAGTGAGTGTTGTAACCGAGGACAGAATATTTTTACTTGCTTCACCACTCTGTTGTCCTGTTCTGTGTGTTGGTGTGGCCTACCACTTCGCGGCTGAGCCGTTGTTGCTCCTAGACGTTTCCACTTCACAATAACAGCACTTACAGTTGACCAGGGCAGCTTTAGCAGGTTAGAAATGAAAGAAACTGACTTGTTGGAAAGGTGGCAATCTATGAAATTCACTGAACTCTTCAGTAAGGCCATTCTACTGCCAATGTTTGTCTGGGGATTTCATGGCTGTGTGCTCGATTATATACACCTGTCAGCAACTGATGTGGCTGAAATATCAGAATCCACTCATTTAATCCACTAATTTATATATATATATATATATATATATATATATATATATATATATATATATATATATATATATATATATATATATGAACAGAATGTTGAATAAGGAATAAGCGGTAGGGCTGTAAGGACAACATGATTCTCTGTGAAAGAAGAAAATATAGACGTATGTCCTTGAAGTTTGCATTCGTGTCTAAAAAAATACAATTTGACCTTTTAGTGTTGGGATCATCAACTAGATTCAGCCGCGACTGAGTTTTGTTGTTGTGGAGAGGATGGTCGGGGGCCGGAACATATTTACTAATCATTTGTAGACTGCAAATTGACCACAAGAAGCCCAAACAGTAATCATGTTTGACTAAAACATAATAATTTCAAGCCTTGCTTACATTTTTTTTACCATCTTTTATGTCCAACAATTACTCAGAGAACTTGGGGGCAAAAAAACCCACCCGCGGGCCACCATTTGGGGAACCCTGCTTTAATGTGGGTAATCTCGTTTTCAACAGTAAAAGTTCACAAATCGCTGCCAGGAGTCGATTGATGCACCGGTGCATCAAATGAATTAACATAATTTAAAAAATCCCCATCCAAATCTGTCTGTTAAATCTTGCTACTTCTCAATCCACAACATCCGCCTATGTCAGCCTTCTGTATCTGCAGTTGTTGTTGTCTGTTTGTCAGACCAGGAGACATCTCAAAAATCAGTCTTCTCACTTCAAAGTCTGTAACATCCGAACGGTTTGGCATGCAAAACTAATATTGAAAGATGAGTCTCTAGCGAAGATAGTGTTCTCCCTTTTGTTCGGCAACCCCAACAAGCCTCAGCACTGTTTGAAGTCTGTACGGCACATGTGCTTCTGTCTGTAGCATCCGAACCGTTTGGGCTACAAACTAAGACCCCACTTTGGAAAGGGGAGAATCTCAGGAACAAAAGTGTCTCTATCTGAATATAACCCGGTTCAAAAAATGAATGGAAGTAGTTTTGTGGGTTAAATATTTGTCAAAATAATAGTAATTCCTGAGCTCTCTTATAGATATAGAACAGACACTTCAACATCTTAGCCCTTATGATTCATTTTTTGACTGTCTGTTTTGACATTTATGACTGTGTTATTCAATGCGTTTCTATGAGCTATAGCAGTAATGTTCAATATTTTAGCAAATATGTTATTTTGGGGGGATACCTACTGGGCTCCAAAAATGCAAAATCAAATAGCTAAATGATCAATTTTAGAGGTTACAGTTTGGATCCATTGCCATTTACAGGAAAATTATTTAAGATAGCAACGTTTTAAAGTGTGCGTGAAATGCCTAGACTGTATGCCTATAAACCAAGAAAATGTAGGTTGAGTTAACGGGCATATATCAAATGCGCTAATCATGGTATAAAATTGGATGGAAATAAAATGTGTTTGAGTGGAGCGCCAGCGGTTGAAAGTCTGTAGCTCTCTTGTGTGAGGCGGGAGAATGTGGAGGGAGAGAGGTAGGGGTGTGTGACTAACATTTGGAGAATGGGAGTGGAAAACAACTATTTGTAGGCTATGGCTTGCCTTGCATAGCCGGACCAGGGAAATAGCGGTCGAGGTGCAGAGAGGGAGGGGGATCCACAGGGGGGGGATCGTCCGACGACAATCATAGTTTTCTATCGCTTGTTGTGAAACAAACATCAGCATGTTAAGGGACTTCTACGCATTTAACAGGCAATTGAAAACGGGGAACTATCCTAGCGTGGAGAAAGTCTATAGCGGTGGATAAACAGTCAATATGGTAAGCCCCTTCTGTGGACTGTAGCCTAGGTATGCAGCAACAGGCTGAACGAGTTTCCTGCCTGGCTACCTGAAACAACTTCTGATGGTAATAAGGCAGTTTTACGAAATAATAAAGCAAGTTATATATAGCATTTAGCCTATTATCACAACATACAAATGTATGCATAGGCCTTTAGATTATAGACTATATTATTGTTATTGCCGTAAGCCTATATCTTTTCAGTATAATCATGACTTTTCAACTTGAACACTGTACGCTTATTTATAGGCCACTGTTTAGCCTTTGCAAATATTTGCTCCAAACTAGTCTATCACCTTGATTTTAATGCATCCTTCTCTTTGGATAGCATGTTCAGCAAATATACAATATTCCTTTAGGTTTGCGAATTGGGATTTTGCTTTCTGTGTTGCCTATTGCTCATGAATTGATATGAAGCTGAAGCTGCATGCTAACATAAGGACTAAATGGTCATGACATGAATAGTCTTCATCACTGTCTATTTAAGGACTGCATCATGGGGAAGCTGTTAGCAAGGGAACAGTCGCCAAGACCGCTCTGTAACAGTTACACTACTGTTCTTCTCTGACCACTGTCTGTTTTGACAGACAGAGAAGGAGATAGTGGAAGACCGAGAGAGTGGAAGACCGAGAGAGAGAGAATTTAATTGAGAGAGGGGGAGACAAACAGCGAGAGACAGATTTTCCATACAGAACGGTCAAGATATGCAGTAATAAAACCACAGGCCTTTGCTTTCAAATCAAAGTTTATTTGTCACGTGCACCGAATATAACAGATCTAGTAGACCTTACAGTGAAATGCTTACTTACAGGCTCTTAACCAATAGTGCAAAAAAGGTATTAGGTTAACAATAGGTAAATAAAGAAATAAAACAGTAAAAAGACAGGCTAGAAACAATTGTTCAGGAGACTTATGGCTTGCGGGTAAAAACAAGGTAGAAGCCTGTTTCTCCTGCTGTGGAAGAGCTTGGAAATCATGAGATGGATGAGAGGGGAAAGAGAAAGGGACAGAGGGTAGAGATACAGAATGAGAAAAGAGGGGAATGACAGAGAGAGCGAGAGGGGACTTGGAGTAGCGACAGTAGTTTGGGTGATATTCCACATTGGACCTGAAATAAAGAGAGGTAGTGAGAAACAAAGAACAAGGGATGGATCATCAGACAGGATGAGAAGAAATAAAACTCAGCAAAAAAAGAAACGTCGTCTCACTGTCAACTGCGTTTATTTTCAGCAAACTTAACATGTGTAAATATTTGTATGAACATAAGATTCAACAACAGACAAACTGAACAGACGTGTGTAACGGTTTTCTAGGTGTGAAGGAGAGTCGGACCAAAATGCAGCGTGTAGATTGCGATCCATGTTTAATGAACAAAACGAAAAACACGAATCAATATTAAACACTACAAACCAAAGAACGTAACGAAAACCGAAACAGCCTATACTAGTGTAAACTAACAGCGACAGGAACAAGGACACTAAGGACAATCACCCACGACACACTCAAAGAATATGGCTGCCTAAATATGGTTCCCAATCAGAGACAACGATAAACACCTGCCTCTGATTGAGAACCACTTCAGACAGCCATAGACTTAACTAGAACACCCCACTAAGCTACAATCCCAATACATACACATCACATACAAAAACCCATGCCACACCCTGGCCTGACCAAATAAATGAAGATAAACACAAAATGCTTCAACCAGGGCGTGACAATGTGACTAACAGAAATGGAATAATGTGTCCCTGAAGAAGGGGGGGGGGGGTCAAAATCTAAAGTAACAGTCAGTATCTGGTGTGGCCACCAGCTGCATTAAGTACTGCAGTGCATCTCCTCCTCATGGACTGCACCAAATTTTCCAGTTCTTGCTGTGAGATGTTACCCCACTCTTCCGCCAAGGCACCTGCAAGTTCCCAGACATTTCTGGGGGAATGGCCCACCCTCCAATCCAACAGGTCCCAGACGTTGAGATCCGGGCTCTTCGCTGGCCATGGCAGAACACTGACATTCCTGTCTTGCAAGAAATCACGCACAGAATGAGCAGTATGGCTGGTGGCACTGTCATGCTGGAGGGTCATGTCAGGATGAGTCTGCAGGAAGGGTACCATATGAGGGAGGAGGATGTCTTCCCTGTAACGCAGGAGAGAAAGACAGGAAGTATGAGTGAAGAATGACATATCCCTGCCTTGACCATGCAGAGGCCTCCGGAATAATCAATACAGAGTACACACGCACACACACACACACACACACACACACACACACACACACACACACACACACACACACACACACACACACACACACACACACACACACACACACACACACACACACACACACACACACGTAGGATCTTAGTTTGATCACCCTGTTGCAGGACAACCTTCCTGCAATGCAATACATTTATAACTTGTAGCGTATTTGAGGTTTAAAAAGGCTTCTGAAGTTTGTAAGTTTGTAATTAGTATTTGGATTGTGACTGGTAGTATTTGAATTGGGACTGGTAGTATTTGGATTGGAACTGGTAGTATTTGCATTGGTACTGGTAGTATTTGGGACTGGTAGTATTTGGATTGGGACTTGTAGTATTTTTATTGGTATGTTGATTGGGACTGGTAGTATTTGGATTGGTATTTTGATTGGGACTGGTAGTATTTGGATTGGGACTGGTAGTATTTGGATTGGGACTGGTAGTATTTGGATTGGTATTTTGATTGGGACTGGTAGTATTTGGGTTGGGACTGGTAGTATTTGGATTGGTATTTTGACTGGGACTGGTAGTATTTGGGTTGGGACTGGTAGTATTTGGATTGGTATTTTGACTGGGACTGGTAGTATTTGGATTGGGATTGGTAGTATTTGGGTTGGGACTGGTAGTATTTGGATTGGTATTTTGACTGGGACTGGTAGTATTTGGGTTGGGACTGGTAGTATTTGGATTGGTATTTTGATTGGGACTGGTAGTATTTGGGTTGGGACTGGTAGTATTTGGATTGGTATTTTGACTGGGACTGGTAGTATTTGGATTAGGATTGGTAGTATTTGGATTGGGACTGGTAGTATTTGGATTGGGACTGGTAGTGTTTGAATTGGGACTGGTAGTATTTGCATTGGGACTGGTAGTATTTGCATTGGGACTGGTAGTATTTGGATTGGGACTGGTAGTGTTTGAATTGGGACTGGTAGTATTTGGATTGGGACTGGTAGTATTTGGATTGGGACTGGTAGCATTTGGATTGGGACTGGTAGTATTTGCATTGGGACTGGTAGTATTTGAATTGGGAGTTGTAGTATTTGGATTGGTATTTTGATTGGAACTGGTAGTATTTGGATTGGGACCGGTAGTATTTGGATTGGTATTTTGATTGGGACTGGTAGTATTTGGGTTGGGACTGGTAGTAATTGGATTGGGACCGGTAGTATTTGGATTGGTAGTTTGATTTGCACTGGTAGTATTTGGATTGGGACTGGTAGTATTTGGATTGGGACTCGTAGTATTTGGATTGGGACTGGTAGTATTTGCATTGGGACTGATAGTATTTGAATTGGGACTGGTAGTATTTTGATTGGGAGTTGTAGTATTTTTATTGGTATGTTGATTGGGACTGGTAGCTTTTGGATTGAGACTGATAGTATTTGGATTGGTATTTTGACTGGGACTGGTAGTATTTGGATTGGGATTGGTAGTATTTGGATTGGTATTTTGACTGGGACTGGTAGTATTTGGATTGGGACTGGTAGTATTTGTATTGGTATTTTGACTGGGACTGGTAGTATTTGGATTGGTATTTTGCCTGGGACTGGTAGTATTTGGATTGGTATTTTGACCGGGACTGGTAGTATTTGGATTGGTATTTTGACCTTGACTGGTAGTATTTGGATTGGCATTTTGACTGGGACTGGTAGTATTTGGATTGGTATTTTGACTGGGACTGGTAGTATTTGGATTGGGAGTTTACATTTATTCAAAGGGTAAAAATCTCAGAGTAGTCAGCAGTAGGTAGATACTGTACCCTTGATAATATGTCTATGGTCCTACACTATGTATCTCTGCTTAGAGCATACCTGATTACAGTCCTTCATCCGCAGTGGGATCATTTGACATTGATTATATCTTAGTGACCTGCTTCTTGCTAGAGAGGGGAGAGGATTAAAACTGGTCCCAGATCTGTTTGTGCTGTCATGCATAATAGCACAAACCCATCTGGGACCAGGTTAACGTTGACTTGTAATCAATCTAGATCATCCTCAATCAGTCAGTCAGTAAATCTTTTCAGACCCTATAGCCAGTCATCAAGGCCACATTACCGGTGATCCATGAACTCTAGTTACAATCATCAAGGATTAAACCACCTCTTCTCAGAAAATCACTCGGTTCTGCAGCTTTAGGAGTGGATTTGGAGTTGTTTTTGTTTCTTAATACCTCCTGACCTAAGATCAGCGGAATCATCCATGCTACTGACCCCAGACGACATCTGCTGACCTCTTAGTTACACTAGTTTGAGAGATGAAAAATCCTGTGGTGCAACTGTCATTTTATGTAACACAGTTTGTGCGTGCATTGTATCGCTGTTCTCTTGCGTTCAGTCTCCCTCTGTCTTTTTTTCTGCCTCTCATCTCACCTTCCTTCACCCTCTCTCTTCCTCTCTGTCTCTCTGACTCTCATTGGACTGTTAGTCCTCTCAACTTCCAACCTTTTCTGTATGTTCAGCCATATTCTTTCATAGTTTGTTTTTCTTTCCCTCCCTCCCTCTACCGTCCCCCTTTCCACTCTTTTCTTTATCTCCCAGAAACTCCCTCTCTCCCCAGCCATCCTTTTCTTTTTCCAGACACAAATTTAACCATCCCTCCTTTCTTTCTTTGTGTCTTTATTTCTTTGTCTTTTTTAAAACTAACATCTCTACATGTTTTTAACCTCTCTGCATAATATGCTTTTTTTCTATGAGGGGGGGGGGGTCTCACTATAATTATTGTCAGATGACTTTGAGAAAGAAAGTAGGAAAGAGGTAAAAGAGAGTATGGAGAAAAGAGGGGACATTATGAAAGGAGAGAGGTAAAAGAGAGTATGGAGAAAAGAGGGGACATTATGAAAGGAGAGAGGTAAAAGAGAGTATGGAGAAAAGAGGGGACATTATGAAAGGAGAGAGGTAAAAGAGAGTATGGAGAAAAGAGGGGACATTATGAAAGGAGAGAGGTAAAAGAGAGTATGGAGAAAAGAGGGGACATTATGAAAGGAGAGAGGTAAAACAGAGTATGGAGAAAAGAGGGGACATTATGAAAGGAGAGAGGTAAAGAGAGTATGGAGAAAAGAGGGGACATTATGAAAGGAGAGAGGTAAAGAGAGTATGGAGAAAAGAGGGGACATTATGAAAGGAGAGAGGTAAAGAGAGTATGGAGAAAAGAGGGGACATTATGAAAGGAGAGAGGTAAAGAGAGGTAAAGAGAGTATGGAGAAAAGAGGGGACATTATGAAAGGAGAGAGGTAAAGAGAGTATGGAGAAAAGAGGGGACATTATGAAAGGAGAGAGGTAAAGAGAGTATGGAGAAAAGAGGGGACATTATGAAAGGAGAGAGGTAAAGAGAAAACATGGATAGGAAGAAAAAAGGTTTGGGGTTGCCATGCCAACAGTCCTGTAGAAAAATAAACTGTGTTGTTGTGTGCTTTTCTCTGTCACCCTCCACCTCTTTGGCAGACCTACATGGTGTGTGTGTGTGTGTGTGTGTGTGTGTGTGTGTGTGTGTGTGTGTGTGTGTGTGTGTGTGTGTGTGTGTGTGTGTGTGTGTGTGTGTGTGTGTGTGTGTGTGTGTGTGTGTGTGTGTGAGAGTGCATAAGTGTGTGCGTGCATGCATATATTTGTGTGTATGAGTGAGAGTGTATGTATGTGTGTGCGTGTGTGTGTAAATGTGCATACACTTTCATACTATTGATGGCTGAGAGGGAGCAATACTGAGTGAGTGTGTGAATGGGAGGTAGCCCAATCTGCAGAGGTCATAGGATGCGTCCCAAATGCCATTTGGGACACATGTCCAGCGTCCACTGGAACTCCAGGAATTGTTTGAAACTCCCCAGACCATGCAACAGGCAAGTGTGTGTGTGTGAGTAAGCGGGACAAGTCGTCTGTTTAACATACAGACACAGAGACAGACACAGACATAGCAGTAGCCTTGCGGTTGAGGGCGGTGCAGTTGCCGTACTAGGCTGTGATACAACCCGACAGGATGCTCTCGATTGTGCATCTGTAAAAGTTTGTCAGGATTTTCGGTGACAAGCCACATTTCTTCAGCCCCCTGAGGTTGAATAGGCGCTATTGCGCCTTCTTCACCACACTGTCTGTGTGGGTGGAACATTTCAGTTTGTCTGTGATGTGTACGCCCAGGAACATAAAACGTTCCAGCTTCTCCACTGCTGTCCCTTCGATGTGGATAGGGGGGTGCTCCCTCTGCTGTTTCTTGAAGTCCACGATCATCTCCTTTGTTTTGTTGACTGAGAGCTTGTTTTCCTGACACCACACTCCGAGTGCTCTCACCTCCTCCCTGTAGGCTGTCTCGTCGTTGTTGGTGATCAAGCCCACTACTGTTGTGTCGTCTGCAATCTTGATGATTGAGTTGGAGGTGTGCGTGGCCACGCAGTCGTGGGTGAACAGGGAGTACAGGAGAGGACTGAGAGCACACACACTTGTGGGGCTCCAGTGTTGAGGATCATCGAAGTGGAGATGTTGTTTCCTACCTTCACCACCTGGGGGCGGCCCGTCAGAAACTCCAGGACCCAGTTGCACCGGGAGGGGTTGAGACCCAGGGCCTCCAGCTTGATGATGAGCTTGGAGGGTACTATAGTGTTGAATGCTGAGCTGTAATCAATGAACAGCATTCTTACACAGGTATTATTTTTGTCCAGATGGGACAGGGCAGTGTGCAGTGCGATGGCGATTGCGTCATCTGTGGACCTGTTGGGGCGGCAGGTAGCCTAGTGGTTAGAGTGTTAGACTTGTAACCGGAAAGTTGCAAGATTGAATCCCCGAGCTGACAAGGTAAACATTTGTCGTTCTGCCCCTGAACTAGGTAGTTAACCCACTGTTCCTAGGCCGTCATTGAAAATAAGAATTTGTGCTTAACTGACGTGCCTAGTTAAATGAAGGAAAAAAATATACAAAAAAAAAACACTGGTGCACCTTGCGCTGGGTACAAAAAAATGCCACTCTAAAGTGTGCCCGTTTTCCATGTCAATGCCTCAGAAAAAAAATGAAATTGGTCTAGGGTGGCAGTGAAATAATCCTTAACTAGCCTCGCAAAGCACTTCATGATGATTGCTGAAATGTGTCTTCTGCATTTAACCCAACCAGAGAGGTGCGGGGTGCGGGGGACTGCACCAGAGAGGTGCGGGGGACTGCACCAGAGAGGTGCGGGGGTGCGGGGGACTGCACCAGAGAGGTGTGGGGGACTGCACCAGAGAGGTATGGGGCTGCGGGGGACTGCACCAGAGAGGTGCGGGGGACTGCACCAGAGAGGTGCGGGGTTGCGGGGACTGCACCAGAGAGGTGCAGTGGACTGCCATAAACGACATCCACATCTTTGGCGCCCGGGGAACAGTGGGTTAACTGCAATGCTCAGAGGCAGAACGACAGATCTTTACCTCAGCAGCTCAGGGATTCGATCCAGCAACCTTTTGGTTACTGGCCCAACGCTCTAACCACTAGGCAACCTGCCGTATAGACTGAATAAACATGTATAGACTGGATAAACATTTGTAGACTGGATAAACATTTATAGACTGGATAAACATGTATAGACTGTATGTATCGAATTGAATAAAAGTTTATTCATCACATGCACAGGATACAGCAGGTATAAACGGTACAGTGAAATGTTTACTTGCGAGCTCCCCTCAACAGTGCAGTACAAATATCAATATTAATATTAATCACTTGTAATCAATAGTAATCAATAGTCAAATCCCCAAAATATAAAGTTGCAACAAAAGTAGCGTACAATGTTTACGTGTAGAGATCTGTTTATGTCTGTGTCACAGGAGGTTGGTGGCACCTTAAGATGGGCTTGTGGTAATGGCTAGGACGGGCTCGTGGTAATGGTTAAGATGGGCTCGTGGTAATGTTTAAGATGGGCTCGTGGTAATGGCTAGGACTGGCTCGTGGTAATGGTTAAGGCGGACTCCACTGGTAATGGTTAAGACGGACTCGTGGTAATGGTTAAGATGGGCTCGTGGTAATGGTTAAGATGGGCTGATGGTAATGGTTAATAAGGGCTCGTGGTAATGGTTAAGACAAGCTCATGGTAATGGTCAAGATGGGCTCATGGTAATGGTTAATAAGGGCTCGTGGTAATGGTTAATAAGGGCTCGTGGTAATGGTTAATAAGGGCTTGTGGTAATGGTTAAGACGAGCTCATGGTAATGGTTAAGACGGGGTCGTGGTAATGGCTAGGACTGGTTTGTGGTAATGGTTAAGGCAGACTTGTGGTAATGGTTAATACGGACTTGTGTTAATGGTTAATAAGGGCTCGTGGTAATGGTTAAGACGAGCTCATGGTAATGGTTAATAAGGGCTCGTGATAATGGTTAATAAGGGCTTGTGGTAATGGTTAAGATGAGTTCATGGTAATGGTTAATAAGGGCTCGTGGTAATGGTTAATAAGGGCTCATGGTAATGGTTAATAAGGGCTTGTGGTAATGGTTAAGACGAGCTCATGGTAATGGTTAATAAGGGCTCGTGGTAATGGTTAATAAGGGCTCATGGTAATGGTTAATAAGGGCTTGTGTTAATGGTTAAGACGGACTCGTGGTAATGGTTAAGATGGGCTTGTGGTAATGCTTAATAAGGGCTTGTGGTAATGGTTAAGACAAGCTCGTGGTAATGGTTAAGATGGGCTCATGGTAATGGTTAATAAGGGCTCGTGGTAATGGTTAAGACAAGCTCGTGATAATGGTTAAGATGGGCTCATGGTAATGGTTAATAAGGGCTCGTGGTAATGGTTAATAAGGCTTGTGGTAATGGTTAAGACGAGCTCATGGTAGTGGTTAATAAGGGCTTGTGGTAATGGTTAATAAGGGCTCGTGGTAATGGTTAATAACGGCGCGTGGTAATGGTTAATAAGGGCTTGTGGTAATGGTTAAGGCGAGCTCATGGTAGTGGTTAATAAGGGCTCGTGGTAATGGTTAAGACAAGCTCATGGTAGTGGTTAATAAGGGCTTGTGGTATTGGTTAATAAGGGCGTGTGGTAATCGTTAAGACGCGCTCATGGTAATGGTTAATAAGGGCTTGTGGTAATGATTAATAAGGGCTCGTGGTAATGATTAATAAGGGCTCATGGTAATGGTTAATAAGGGCTCATGGTAATGGTTAATAAGGGCTTGTGGTAATGGTTAATAAGGGCTTGTGGTAAAGGTTAAGACGAGCTCATGGTAATGGTTAAGACGGGCTCGTGGTAATGGCTAGGACTGGTTCGTGGTAATGGTTAATACGGACTTGTGTTAATGGTTAAGACGGACTCGTGGTAATGGTTAAGATGGGCTTGTGGTAATGCTTAATAAGGGCTTGTGGTAATGGTTAAGACAAGCTCGTGGTAATGGTTAAGATGGGCTCATGGTAATGGTTAATAAGGGCTCGTGGTAATGGTTAAGACAAGCTCGTGATAATGGTTAAGATGGGCTCATGGTAATGGTTAATAAGGGCTCGTGGTAATGGTTAATAAGGCTTGTGGTAATGGTTAAGACGAGCTCATGGTAGTGGTTAATAAGGGCTTGTGGTAATGGTTAATAAGGGCTCGTGGTAATGGTTAATAACGGATCGTGGTAATGGTTAATAAGGGCTTGTGGTAATGGTTAAGGCGAGCTCATGGTAGTGGTTAATAAGGGCTCGTGGTAATGGTTAAGACAAGCTCATGGTAGTGGTTAATAAGGGCTCGTGGTATTGGTTAATAAGGGCGTGTGGTAATCGTTAAGACGCGCTCATGGTAATGGTTAATAAGGGCTTGTGGTAATGATTAATAAGGGCTCGTGGTAATGATTAATAAGGGCTCATGGTAATGGTTAATAAGGGCTCATGGTAATGGTTAATAAGGGCTTGTGTTAATGGTTAAGACGAGTTCATGGTAATGGTTAATAAGGGCTTGTGGTAATGGTTAATAAGGGCTCGTGGTAATGGTTAATAAGGGCTCGTGGTAATGGTTAATAAGGGCTTGTGGTAATGGTTAAGACGAGCTCATGGTAATGGTTAATAAGGGCTCGTGGTAATGGTTAATAAGGGCTCGTGGTAATGGTTAATAAGGGCTTGTGGTATTGGTTAATAAGGGCGTGTGGTAATCGTTAAGACGCGCTCATGGTAATGGTTAATAAGGGCTTGTGGTAATGGTTAATAAGGGCTCGTGGTAATGGTTAATAAGGGCTCATGGTAATGGTTAATAAGGGCTCATGGTAATGGTTAATAAGGGCTTGTGGTAATGGGTAAGACGAGTTCATGGTAATGGTTAATAAGGGCTCGTGGTAATGGTTAATAAGGGCTTGTGGTAATGGTTAATAAGGGCTCATGGTAATGGTTAATAAGGGCGTATGGTAATTGTTAAGACAAGCTCGTGGTAATGGTTAAGATGGGCTCATGGTAATGGTTAATAAGGGCTTGTGGTAATGGTTAAGACAAGCTCGTGGTAATGGTTAAGATGGGCTCATGGTAATGGTTAATAAGGGCTCGTGGTAATGGTTAATAAGGCTTGTGGTAATGGTTAAGACGAGCTCATGGTAGTGGTTAATAAGGGCTTGTAGTAATGGTTAATAAGGGCTTGTGGTAATGGTTAATAAGGGCTTGTGGTAATGGTTAATAAGGGCTTGTGGTAATGGTTAAGGCGAGCTCATGGTAGTGGTTAATAAGGGCTCGTGTTAATGGTTAAGACAAGCTCATGGTAGTGGTTAAGGGCTTGTGGTAATGGTTAAGACGCGCTCATGGTAATGGTTAATAAGGGCTTGTGGTAATGGTTAATAAGGGCTCATGGTAATGGTTAATAAGGGCTTGTGGTAATGGTTAAGACGAGTTCATGGTAATGGTTAATAAGGGCTCGTGGTAATGGTTAATAAGGGCTTGTGGTAATGGTTAATAAGGGCTCATGGTAATGGTTAATAAGGGCATATGGTAATTGTTAAGACGAGCTCATGGTAATGGTTAATAAGGGCTCATGTTAATGGTTAATAAGTGCTCATGGTAATGGTTAATAAGGGCTCGTGGTATTGGTTAATAAGGCTTGTGGTAATGGTTAAGACAAGCTCATGGTAGTGGTTAATAAGGGCTCGTGGTAATGGTTAATAAGGGCTCGTGGTAATGGTTAATAAGGGCTCGTGGTATTGGTTAATAAGGGCGTGTGGTAATCGTTAAGACGCGCTCATGGTAATGGTTAATAAGGCCTTGTGGTAATGGTTAAGACGAGCTCATGGTATTGGTTAATAAGGCTTGTGGTAATGGTTAAGACAAGCTCGTGGTAATGGTTAAGATGGGCTCATGGTAATGGTTAATAAGGGCTCGTGGTAATGGTTAAGACGAGCTCATGGTAGTGGTTAATAAGGGCTTGTGGTAATGGTTAATAAGGGCTCGTGGTAATGGTTAATAAGGCTTGTGGTAATGGTTAAGACGAGCTCATGGTAGTGGTTAATAAGGGCTTGTGGTAATGGTTAATAAGGGCTTGTGGTAATGGTTAATAAGGGCTCGTGGTAATGGTTAATAAGGGCTTGTGGTAATGGTTAAGGCGAGCTCATGGTAGTGGTTAATAAGGGCTCGTGTTAATGGTTAAGACAAGCTCATGGTAGTGGTTAAGGGCTTGTGGTAATGGTTAAGACGCGCTCATGGTAATGGTTAATAAGGGCTTGTGGTAATGGTTAATAAGGGCTCATGGTAATGGTTAATAAGGGCTTGTGGTAATGGTTAAGACGAGTTCATGGTAATGGTTAATAAGGGCTCGTGGTAATGGTTAATAAGGGCTTGTGGTAATGGTTAATAAGGGCTCATGGTAATGGTTAATAAGGGCGTATGGTAATTGTTAAGACGAGCTCATGGTAATGGTTAATAAGGGCTCATGGTAATGGATAATAAGTGCTCATGGTAATGGTTAATAAGGGCTCGTGGTATTGGTTAATAAGGCTTGTGGTAATGGTTAAGACAAGCTCATGGCAGTGGTTAATAAGGGCTCGTGGTAATGGTTAATAAGGGCTCGTGGTAATGGTTAATAAGGGCTCGTGGTATTGGTTAATAAGGGCATGTGGTAATCGTTAAGACGTGCTCATGGTAATGGTTAATAAGGCCTTGTGGTAATGGTTAAGACGAGCTCATGGTAATGGTTAATAAGGGCTCGTGGTAATGGTTAATAAGGGCTTATGGTAATGGTTAATAAGGGCTCATGGTAATGGTTAATAAGGGCTCGTGGTAATGGTTAAGACGAGCTCATGGTAATGGTTAATAAGGGCTCGTGGTAATGGTTAATAAGGGCTCGTGGTAATGGTTAATAAGGGCTCATGGTAATGGTTAATAAGGGCGTATGGTAATGGTTAATAAGGGCTCGTTGTAATTGTTAAGACGAGCTCATGGTAATGGTTAATAAGGGCTCATGGTAATGGTTAATAAGTGCTCATGGTAATGGTTAATAAGGGCTTGTGGTAATGGTTAATAAGGGCTCGTGGTAATGGTTAATAAGGGCATGTGGTAATCGTTAAGACGTGCTCATGGTAATGGTTAATAAGGCCTTGTGGTAATGGTTAAGACGAGCTCATGGTAATGGTTAATAAGGGCTCGTGGTAATGGTTAATAAGGGCTTATGGTAATGTTAATAAGGGCTCATGGTAATGGTTAATAAGGGCTCGTGGTAATGGTTAAGACGAGCTCATGGTAATGGTTAATAAGGGCTCGTGGTAATGGTTAATAAGGGCTCATGGTAATGGTTAATAAGGGCTCATGGTAATGGTTAATAAGGGCTTGTGGTAATGGTTAAGACGAGTTCATGGTAATGGTTAATAAGGGCTCGTGGTAATGGTTAATAAGGGCTCGTGGTAATGGTTAATAAGGGCTCATGGTAATGGTTAATAAGGGCGTATGGTAATGGTTAATAAGGGCTCGTTGTAATTGTTAAGACGAGCTCATGGTAATGGTTAATAGGGGCTCATGGTAATGGTTAATAAGTGCTCATGGTAATGGTTAATAAGGGCTCATGGTAATGGTTAACAAGGGCTTGTGGTAATTTTTAATAAGGGCTTGTGGTAATGGTTAAGATGAGCTCACTGTAATGGTTAATAAGGGCTTGTGGTAATGGTTAATAAGGGCTCGTGGTAATGGTTAATAAGGGCTCATGGTAATGGTTAATAAGTGCTCATGGTAATGGTTAATAAGGGCTCATGGTAATGGTTAATAAGGGCTCATGGTAATGGTTAATAAGGGCTCATGTTAATGGTTAACAAGGGCTTGTGGTAATTTTTAATAAGGGCTTGTGGTAATGGTTAAGACGAGCTCACGGTAATGGTTAATAAGGGCTCGTGGTAATGGTTAATAAGGGCTTGTGGTAATGGTTAAGACGAGCTCATGGTAATGGTTAATAAGGGCTCGTGGTAATGGTTAATAAGGGCTTGTGGTAATGGTTAATAAGGGCTCATGGTAATAGCTGGAGCGGAATAAATGGAATGGTATCAAGTATATCAACCACATGGTTTCCTTTCCGTTCGCTCCGTTCCAACCATTATTATGAGCCGTTTTCCCCTCAGAAGCCTACTGTGGTCAGTGTGTATTTGCCTTTCTGTACATGTTTGTGTGTGTCAAATCAAAGTTCATGGGTCACATGCGCCGAATACAACAGTGAAATACGTACAAGCTCTAACCAACAATGCAGTTCAAAATATAGATAGAAAAAAATACCTTAAAAAGAATAAGAAATACAAGTAACAAATAATTAAACAGCAGCAGTAAGACAACAATAGGTAATGAGCACAGGGCTAAAGAACACAGTTAACTAAAATCTTTCTCTGTATCGTTCTCTGTATCTGTGCAGGTTTTCTCTGTGTTGGAGTAGACTTATCAGCAAGATAGTCTGATGTACCTGCTGGACAACTTACTCCCTGCCAAGCACCTTCTACACAAACAACAGCAGCATGCCTGTGTGAGTACACACACACACACACACACACTGTTACCCAGTTAGCGTTTCTCTCTCTCTCTCACACACACACACACACACACACAAACACACACACACACTCATTCAGAGTGGTGTCTCTTTCATTGTTGCTCAGTGCAGCATGAGTCATGACACTATTTTTTTCCATATGTGACTCCTGTGCACTTAAAGAAAGGGAGAAGAGAGGGAGTGGATGAGGAGAAAGAGAGAGAGAGAGAGAGAGAGAGAGAGAGAGAGAGAGAGAGAGAGAGAGGAGTTGGGGGCAGGCGAGTGAGGGAGAGAATGAAAGAGGGCAGTCGTTTCACTGTGTTAGTGGGAAAGTGTGTCATGACTCATGCTCTGCTGAGCGACAATGAAAAGAGAGACCACTCTGAATGAGTGAGTGTGTGTGTGTGTGGGGGGGGGGGGGGGGGGGATAGAGGAGGAGAGTGAGTGTGTGGGTGAAGGGGGAGATAGAGGAGGAGAGTGAGTGTGTGGGTGAAGGGGGAGATAGAGGAGGAGAGTGAGTGTGTGGGTGAAGGGGGAGATAGAGGAGGAGAGTGAGTGTGTGGGTGAAGGGGGAGATAGAGGAGGAGAGTGAGTGTGTGGGTGAAGGGGGAGATAGAGGAGGAGAGTGAGTGTGTGGGTGAAGGGGGAGATAGAGGAGGAGAGTGAGTGTGTGGGTGAAGGGGGAGATAGAGGAGGAGAGTGAGTGTGTGGGTGAAGGGGGAGATAGAGGAGGAGAGTGAGTGTGTGGGTGAAGGGGGAGATAGATGTTCAAAACATCTCAGCGTGGTCCTGTTCTTTGAAAGTTTGAAAGTTTCTTCAAGTACAGATGCAAAAACCATCAAGCGCTATGATGAAACTGGTTCATATGAGGACCGCCACTGGTCCAGGCTGTAGTACCGGGAGGTCTTGGCTCTGTCCTCATTCTGGTGAAGGAGCAGCAGCAGGAGTCTCCCCACAGTCTAGAAGGCGTAGACACACACACACATCACATCACACACACACACACACAACAACATTTATCATTGACGGGACGATAAGAAAGGAGGATGAAGGATAGTGTCCTCTATAAAAACATAATTTACCATTAAAGTAACAGGGTCAGAGGTCAAATGGAGTGATACCGATGATTAATGAGGGAAGTGGAGTGTTTGTGTGTGTGTGTGTGTGTGTGTGTGTGTGTGTGTGTGTGTGTGTGTGTGTGTGTGTGTGTGTGTGTGTGTGTGTGTGTGTGTGTGTGTGTGTGTGTGTGTGTGTGTGTGTGTGTGATATACTGGGTGGCTATATAAAGTAGAGTTCAATTCAAATGAATTCTAACACTGTATCGCTTGTCACACTAAATGTAATTCCCTTTTATCTGTGTGTGTGTGTGTGTGTGTGCGTGCGTGCGTGTGTTTGTGTGTGTGTGTGTGTGCACACGGTGCGAGGGACAGGTATGTAGACAGGCAGTAGCTGCCCCTGGAGATGGATGGAGACTATAAACACTGCCGCTCTAACTGGCTTTCAGACTGGAGAGGGAGGGAGGGAAAGCTGGATGGAGGGAGGGGCAGGGAAACAGAGACTGATGAGAGAGAGAGAGAGAGAGAGAGTCTCTTCCTAGCATGTTTCTAGTACTCAGAATATCAAGTTTAGCTCTTTGAATGCTAAGACTTACAGTCATAAAGCCTATTCTTTCTCAAATCAATTCAGATTCCATATGCAGCTCAATCAATATGCCACTATTGGCATTTGGTCTTGGTCTCGGTCTTGAGACACTTATCTCAAATTGATTTACAGTCACACACGCACACAGCACAGCGTACACACACACACACACACAACATTGTATGTTACTCGAGTCATGTGACTTGAATGAAAAAGACAGCCTGATATCGCACACATTATTTCCTTAGATATGAAATCAGCCGTATCAATGTTTTCACCATCAAGCCTTTTTATGTCATGTGAAGTATGAACTATTATAGGTTGTGTCCCTGGTCAAAAGTAGTGCTCTGGTCAATAACAGTTCACTGCAGGGAATAGGGTGCCATTTGAACTGTAGACTAACTGTACTAAGTTACTCCAGTCCTGTTTTTGCTTTTAGAGTGTTGAGTCTGACTGAGTGTTTTGAGAGCGCCCTCTCTCTGTTGGAGGGTGAACTGCAGTCTATGGACACAGCACCACTACCAGACTGTATCAAGGTATGCTATGTGTATTACTATACCACTGCTTCTGTGTGGTTTAACATGGTAGCAAACAAGTCAATGAGGTGTTATGGGGTGAAATACTAACAATTATCATCAAATGGATTTTTAGAAGAAAAACAACAACTTTTGAGTGAACTTATGAAAAAAGTTGAATACATTTTGTGTAAATGTCACATACTTTCTGAGCGTGAACCATCTTGCTTAAGAACACAATGTTTACCAGATTATTTTTTTGGTCTCTTTTCCAGACTGTTCCCCTCAGTGTGGATAAACACAGAGAGCTGATGACGAGCGTCCTCGTCGACCAACGGCTGACTGAGCTACAGCTGAAGGGCGGGGCCTGGCTGGCAAGGCTGACCACATCAGGACTTGCACAGCGATCCCCAGACTGCAGGTACCATCAGCTACCCTGTCCATAGAGTTGGATAGAAGGCGCACTTTCCCTCAATGGAGCTTCCCATGCTGTCACAGAAGTGGCCATTGCAAAGATAGATGAGCTTTCTAGTACATATCCATGACCCTGTCCCATCAGTGTGTCCAAATGAAAATGGAATTAAAATAGATGATCCTATCATGGATATAACGTATGAGAAATGTATTTGAAAACGGTTCCTATTATAACACATCCATCTTCTATCTCTTTCATTAAATCAATTAATCCTAACTTACACTAAGTAAAATATTAACTGAGTCATGTGATGTCAATGGGAGTGAAAATTCGACTGAAGTGGAAGTTAGGATTCACTCCTATATAATAATATCCTTTATGACCTTTGAACCCTGTGCCCCTCAGGGCTGCGACCTCTAACCTCTATGATAGTGTGGACAATGCCCTCCACCGCCTCGTACATGTGTCCAATCACAGAGGCAGCGACCTGGAAGTCCTCGGTCGATTGGCTGCCATGGCGGACAAACTGGAAAAGGTAGGAGAGAGGGAGGGAAGATCTGAATGAAATGGAACACTAGTATAGCGTTGTACTGTGTTGTGTTGTATCACAGAGGGAAGACTGGAGAGAGAGGGAGTAGGTAGAGGGATGGGGGAGGAGGAGGGCAGGGGGTTCCCTCTCTTTACTCCTTCCCTCCACTTTCTCTCTTTCCCCATTCTCTGTCATCCCTTCCTCTATCTCCCTCCATCTCTTTCGCTATTCCTCTTCCTCTTCCCCCTTCCCTTCTTTCCCACTTCCTCTCTCTTTCTGATTCCCCCCATTTACCTTTCTCCCCTTCCCCTCCTTATCCACTCCCTTCATCCTCTACCCCCCCCCCCTTTCTCCCTACAGCAAGCTCTATCTATTATGGTGTAGGATGCTGAGTTCAGGGAGGCAGTACGTGGCCATGTTAACGGGTGTGGAGGAGACCTACCTGCCCCTCTTGGAAGGTCCAGACACCCCGTCCCCCCTCCGGAGGGAAGCAGACCTCCTTTTCCACAACTTGGCCAGCTTCAGCGCCTTCCTCTCGCAGTACCTCCTCCCAGTCATGGAGGGAGCTTTACTGCAGAGTCTGCTGAAACAGGACCTCTTCAGTAAACGTGTGAGTGGGTCACATAGAGTTGGATAGAGGGATGTTTTAGCATGGGCAACACCATCGAGAAGTAGAAGAAGAAGAAATTGACTACTTTATTCAATCTCTCCCCCTCTTTCTCTCTGGCTCTCGCTCACTCTTTATCCCTCTTTCTCCCTCTCATACAAAGAGAGAGGTGTTTCTCCAGTACCCTCACTGCATATAGTAAGGACCAAACCAGAAGTGGACTCCTTGTTGGTCACTTAGGCTGCAGACTTCTTTAAGGTAAGAAAACGTTCCATTCAAAAAACATTATTACAGCATCAGTGGAGGCTGGTGAGGGGAGGAAAGCTCATAATAATGGCTGGGATTTTGAGCTGTTTCATATAGTAAAGGCAATTAGCACTGCATTGTATACCCTAAAATAACTCATTAATGTTGGATTACCCTAAAACCAATCACCAGACTTTCAATATATTATAATAGCCCGTCTGATACATACACAGGGCAATGTCTGATCACAGCTTTAAACTGAGTAAACAAGGAGAACATCACACAGATGGTATTAGCAGAGATCTGAGGGTAGAATGTTCGCTGTAGTTATCTAAAACGACCACAGGGTGGCAGTAGAAGATGCCTAAAAGTACCGGTACTCTATCATGAAAATGATGATGTGAGAACAATGATGATGGTGATGATGATGATTTGGTGGGAGGCTTGGCCAAATCTGTATATTTAATAGGATTTTTTTTTGTATTTGTAGTTTTGTTTTATGGACTGGAGTTGCAAGTATTGCACTGTGTTTGTTATGTCTGTTTGTTGATAATTTTTATGTTATGTGAAGAAAAAAATGAGATTGATGATAATGACCATAGATGGCTGAAGTCCTCTCCTTCCCCTCTCCTCCTCCTCGTCCCTTCCCAGCTCAGACTCCTTGCCACCCCTCCTCTCTCCCTCCTGTCCTTCCCCCACTGTCTCCAGTCCCCTACACAAACTGGAACAGTACTGTGATGTTCTGGAGGAGCTGGGAGGGCTAAACCACGCCTATGACTCCTTCCTCTCCGTCCTTAGACACGCCCAGCGCCACGGTGAGGACCTCCGGGCCAGCGACCTCATCGTCGGGTGTCCGGTGAGAATGCCAGATTTAGATTAATCTAGATTAGATTAGATTTAGATTAGTATAGATTAATCCCAACACTGGTATAACGCTCCCAGACTAGTGACAAGGTTTCAACCCTAAACTATTGTGTCTCAAATGGCACCATATTCCCTATATAGTGCCCTTCTTTTGTTCATAGGGCTCTGGTCAATAGTAGTGCTCTTTATAGGGAATAGGGTGCACACAAACACTCACACGCATACATACACACACGCACATGCATAAACATAGGATGGCATGTTAACACACACTCACACATGAAGACATTGAGACTTTCACGCAGAGAGGTAGTTAGCTGAGAGGTAGCTAGCTAAATAACTGAGTGGTGGAGGAGGTTTGACACACTGCTCTCTGAGTGGTAGCTAGCTAAATAACTGAGTGGTGGAGGAGGTTTGACATACTGCTCTCTGAGCGGTAGCTAGCTAAATAACTGAGTGGTGGAGGAGGTTTGACACACTGCTCTCTGAGCGGTAGCTAGCTAAATAACTGAGTGGTGGGGGAGGTTTGACACACAGCTCCCTGAGCGGTAGCTAGCTAAATAACTGAGTGGTAGAGGAGGTTTGACACACTGCTCTCTGAGCGGTAGCTAGCTAAATAACTGAGTGGTGGAGGAAGTTTGACACATAGGTCTCTGAGAGGTAGCTAGCTAAATAACTGAGTGGTGGAGGAGGTTTGACACACTGCTCTCTGAGCGGTAGCTAGCTAAATAACTGAGTGGTGGAGGAGGTTTGACACACAGCTCCCTGAGCGGTAGCTAGCTAAATAACTGAGTGGTGGAGGAGGTTTGACACACAGCTCCCTGAGCGGTAGCTAGCTAAATAACTGAGTGGTGGAGGAGGTTTGACACACTGCTCTCTGAGCGGTAGCTAGCTAAATAACTGAGTGGTGGAGGAAGATTGACACATAGGTCTCTGAGAGGTAGCTAGCTAAAGAACTGAGTGGTGGAGGAGGTTTGACACACAGCTCCCTGAGCGGTAGCTAGCTAAAGAACTGAGTGGTGGAGGAGGTTTGACACACTGCTCTCTGAGCGGTAGCTAGCTAAAGAACTGAGTGGTGGAGGAGGTTTGACACACAGCTCCCTGAGCGGTAGCTAGCTAAAGAACTGAGTGGTGGAGGAAGATTGACACATAGGTCTCTGAGAGGTAGCTAGCTAAAGAACTGAGTGGTGGAGGAGGTTTGACACACAGCTCCCTGAGCGGTAGCTAGCTAAAGAACTGAGTGGTGGAGGAGGTTTGACACACTGCTCTCTGAGCGGTAGCTAGCTAAAGAACTGAGTGGTGGAGGAGGTTTGACACACAGCTCCCTGAGCGGTAGCTAGCTAAAGAACTGAGTGGTGGAGGAGGTTTGACACACTGCTCTCTGAGCGGTAGCTAGCTAAAGAACTGAGTGGTGGAGGAGGTTTGACACACAGCTCCCTGAGCGGTAGCTAGCTAAATAACTGAGTGGTGGAGGAGGTTTGACACACAGCTCCCTGAGCGGTAGCTAGCTAAATAACTGAGTGGTGGAGGAGGTTTGACACACAGCTCCCTGAGCGGTAGCTAGCTAAATAACTGAGTGGTGGAGGAGGTTTGACACACTGCTCTCTGAGAGGTAGCTAGCTAAAGAACTGAGTGGTGGAGGAGGTTTGACACACAGCTCCCTGAGCGGTAGCTAGCTAAAGAACTGAGTGGTGGAGGAGGTTTGACACACAGCTCCCTGAGCGGTAGCTAGCTAAATAACTGAGTGGTGGAGGAGGTTTGACACACTGCTCTCTGAGAGGTAGCTAGCTAAAGAACTGAGTGGTGGAGGAGGTTTGACACACAGCTCTCTGAGAGGTAGCTAGCTAAAGAACTGAGTGGTGGAGGAGGTTTGACACACAGCTCTCTGAGAGGTAGCTAGCTAAAGAACTGAGTGGTGGAGGAGGTTTGACACACTGCTCTCTGAGAGGTAGCTAGCTAAAGAACTGAGTGGTGGAGGAGGTTTGACACACAGCTCTCTGAGAGGTAGCTAGCTAAAGAACTGAGTGGTGGAGGAGGTTTGACACACAGCTCTCTGAGAGGTAGCTAGCTAAATAACTGAGTGGTGGAGGAGGTTTGACACACAGCTCTCTGAGAGGTAGCTAGCTAAAGAACTGAGTGGTGGAGGAGGTTTGACACACAGCTCTCTGAGAGGTAGCTAGCTAAATAACTGAGTGGTGGAGGAGGTTTGACACACAGCTCATGTTACATGAGCCTCACATCACTGGACAGGTCAAAATACAACATGAAGTGGTTTGGGGGACGGTAAACTGTGCATGTCTGTGTGTGGAAGTGTGGTAAATTATAGGTCATGATCTGACAGTATGTTGTTGTAGTGTTTACATGACACGTGTGTGTGTGTGGGCGTTTCCTTACGTGCGTGTGCTTGCCTATGTGTGTGTGTCTGTTAGGTCCCGGTGGAGGAGCGTGGAGAGCTGGTGAGTCAGGTGTGTGGGAGGACCAGGAGGAAGAAGACCGGGGTGTGTTCCTCTATCAACCCCTCATCGTCTTCACCAAGCAGAAGAGCCTGGGACACACCGCCTACAGCTTCAAACACAGCACCAAGGTAACAGACACCGACTCAGACATAGGAACGCTGTATGCAAACACACACACATACATGCAGTACAGACACACGTACATACGCCCACATTCACAATGACACACATGCTCACACACACGTATGTTCTCAAATAAACACGACACCTACAGAGAAATGACAGAGTAAATCCATAACTTCAAAACTGCAGTTATATGAGAAAAAGATGCATCCACTGTCTGTATGTCTCTCTCTCTCCCTCTCTCTCCGTCTCTCTCTATCTCTGTCTCTCTCTCTCTCTCTCTCTCTCTCTTTCTCTCTCTTTCTCTCCGTATCCGGGACTGCCTGACCCTGCAGTGTCAGAGTGGAGAGGAGAGGGCAGCCTGGACACACGATATCACTCAGCTCCTTTGGACCCACACCATACACAACACAGGTACGACCTCTAAACCCTGGCTTTACCCTCTCAGTCACACTGTTGTCATGACTGGCCTGCTCGTGTCAGGTTACCGTGGACCACAATCCTACAGAGAGATCTCTGACACTCATCAAAGGGAAAGAGATCGAGAGCCATTGAGGTGGGGGGTTTTATGACACCTCACGCCCATTGTAAATCTTAAGGCAGCAGGCAAAATTCCTTTGTCCTCTCACTATGGAGAACCGGCCTCAGAACATTAACATGCAATTAATGGACTTTGGGACAATAGGTTTCGTCAGCCACATTGGTGGTAATGACGATAGATGGAATACGAAAATGAATGTCGTTTTGTTATATTATTAAAAGTTAAAGGACGACGTTATAATGAAAACTTTGTAACTAAGAGTTTTCCTAATATGTGCCTGATGTTTGCATATTGTACATTTGTGTGGAAAATGTTCAGAAAAAAGATAATGTTTTTGTAAAGATGAAATGTGAAGTTAGTTGTCTAAATTGGAGCTGAGTAAAATCCAGACCTTGCCTCATAACTTGGTACGCCCAGAGAATTGCCCTGAAGGCGGAAACGCCCATTTCTGACCCGAGGGAGTTAAGAATGAACATATTAGACTAAGTGATCCTGAGCTGCAGCCAAGGTCTGAGTGGTGAGCAAACCCAAAACGCAACACGAGGTTGAGGAGGACAAAATAACCTTTTTACAACCTATTCTACGGACAAGTAGCCGTATCTAACGGGGGTGAATTCAAGCAGGACGACCCGGTCACCACTCTCCAAGGAATCATGTGTCTACACTGTTTTCCTTCCCACGCTGGAACCATCCCCACGGCTGATTAGCCCTCCTCCGAAGACCCCTTTTTCAGAGCAAGTGCGAGGAAACAGACCACTAAAAGAAAGGACACTGACATCGTGAGGAGAAACAGAGAGTTACACCCGGTAACCGAAGATGGACCATCATCAGATAAGTCGGAACCACGGTCCATGCAGAGACCCCCCCCATCAGAGACCTTCAACACGTAATTACATTGTTATATTCTGACCCATAAGAGCGGTAGTTTGGGGCAAGGTTGGGGTTGAAATAATCGTAACTGACAAATGCACCCAATTGTGTTTTTCTTTCGCGTACTCTATCTCTCTCTCTTTTGAAATCGCCATTGTGTGTAACACGTGTCATATGGTGTTGGCCCGCTAGGGACCTGTTCATCGTACTAAGTTCTAATCAATAGCCTAGACTGTGTGCTTGTGTATGTGTATCCATAGCACAGGTATGACACCTGAACAGTCACCTGTCCCTTCTCTACCCTCATTCACAACATTCTAATCTAACCTTTCTCATTCTAACCTGTCACGTGGTCATGTGACCAATCTTACTCCAACCATCTACTACACAGGTGTGCATTCTTATAGATGCACCCACTGTATGTATAAGCCTCTCTCTCTCTCTCTCATGTCTGATAGAGACAATGTGTATTGGTCTGTCCAGTAAGATACTGCTAGATGTCACAGGAGCACCAGACACATCTGAAATGGCCTCTATCTACAGTCTGAATGACAGAGGTACAAATGCACTCACACACACCTTAACGGACCATATGATTACCTTATGTGTATTGTATCTCTATCCACAGTAAAACGAGATACTTTACCTACACCATAGCCAAATACATTTAAACTCAGTTTTTCACAATTCCTGACATTCAATCTGAGTAAAATTCCCTGTCTTAGGTCAGTTAGGATCACCACTTTATTTTAAGAATGTGAAATGTCAGAATAATAGTAGAGAGAATGATTTATTTCAGCTTTTATTTATTTCATCACATTCCCAGTGGGTCAGAAGTTTACATACCCTCAATTAGTATTTGGTAGCATTGCCATTAAATTGTTTAACTTAGGTCAAACGTTTCGGGTAGCCTTCCACAAGCTTCCCACAATAAGTTGGGTGAATTCTGGCCCATTCCTCCTGACAGAGCTGGTGTAACTGAGTCAGGTTTGAAGGCCTCCTTGCTTTTCTATAGGATAGAGGTCAGGGCTTTGTGACCGCCACTCCAATAGCTTGACTTTGTTGTTCATTTTACCACAACTTTGGAGGTATGCTTGGGGTCATTGTCCATTTGCAAAACCCATTTGCGACCAAGCTTTAACTTCCTTATTGATGTCTTGAGATGTTGCTTCAATATATCCACATCATTTTCCTCCCTCATGATGCCATCTATTTTGTGAAGTGCACCAGGCCCTCCTGCAGCAAACCACCCCCACAACATGATGCTGCCACCCTCATGCTTCACGGTTGGGATGGTGTCCTTCGGCTTGCAAAGCCTTCCCCTTTTTCCTCCAAACATAATGATGGTCATTATGGCCAAACAGTTCTATTTTTGTTTCATCAGACCAGAGGACAATTCTGCAAAAAGTACGATATGTGCAGTTGCAAACCATGGTCTGGCTTTTTTTATGGCGGTTTTGGAGCGGTGGCTTCTTCCTTGCTGAGCAGGTTATGTCGATATAGGAATTGTTTTACTGTGGATATAGATACTTTTGTACCCGTTTCCTCCAGCATCTTCACAAGGTCCTTTGCTGTTGTTCTGGGATTGATTCACACTTTTTGCACAACAGTACATTCATCTCTAGGAGACAAAACGCGTCTCCTTCCTGAGCGGTATGACGGCTGCTTGGTCCCATGGTGTTTATACTTGCGTACTATTGGTTATACAGATGAACGTGGTACCTTCAGGCATTTGGTATTTGCTCCCAAGGATGAACCAGACCTGTGGAGGTCTTGGATGATTTCTTTAGATTTTCCCATGATGTCAAGCAAAGAGGCACTGAGTTTGAAGGTAGGCCTTGAAATACATCCACAGGTACACCTCCAATTGACTCAAATGATGTCAATCAGCCTATCAGAAGCTTCTAAAGCCATGACATCATTTTCTGGAAATGTAAGGGGTGCGTACTAGCGGCAGAGAAGTTGCAGGAGGGCAAAAACGGTGTTTCTAACTGCGCAGTTTAATAATAAAAACCACCGGAAAACAGAACAATCAATAAATGGGTCCAAAACCAGACGCACACCAGACATAACGTGCACAGGCACTTACAATAAACAATACCGGACAAGGACATGTGGGGAACAGAGGCTTAAATACACAACATGTAATTGATGTAATTGAAACCAGGTGAGTGGGAAGACAAGACAAAACAAATGGAAAATTAAAGGTGGATCGGCGATGGCTAGAAGACCGGTGACGTTGACCGCCGT
Source organism: Oncorhynchus kisutch (assembly GCF_002021735.2). Lineage (NCBI taxonomy): Eukaryota > Metazoa > Chordata > Actinopteri > Salmoniformes > Salmonidae > Oncorhynchus > Oncorhynchus kisutch. The sequence continues at coordinate 15,424,979 of NC_034189.2, read as the reverse complement.
ACTTCGCCCGAACAAGGAGAGGAACCAACTTCGGAGGAAGTCGTGACAGGAGTTTTCCAAGCTGTTTAAAGGCACATTCAACTTAGTGTATGTAAATCTCTGACCCACTGGAATTGTGATACAGTGAAATAATCTGAAAATGACTTGTGACATGCACAAAGTTGATGTCCTAACCGACTTGCCAAATCTATAGTTTGTTAATTAACAAGAAAATTGTGGAGTGGTTGAGAAACGAGTTTTAATGACTGCAACCTAAGTGTATGTAAACTTCTGACTTCAACTGTATCTCCCTGTGAATAGTAATATTTCACATTATAGAATTGTCCTCTGTCTTTCTGCGGTGATCCAATTTTAATTTCATTATAAACACTTTATTGGCAGGCCACTGACCCTCCCCCACCACCTCTCTATCTCTTTTTCTTGCCCTCCCTCCCTCCCTCCCTCCCTCCCTCCCTCCCTCCCTCCCTCCCTCCCTCCCTCCCTCCCTCCCTCCCTCCCTCCCTCCCTCCCTCCCTCCCTCCCTCCCTCCCTCCCTCCCTCCCTCCCTCCCTCCCACCCTCCCTCCCTCATCCTTTCTGTCTTTCTCTCTCCCTCTCTCTCTGTCTCTCTTGCTCTCTCTCTGTCTCTCTCTCCATATCCCTTTATCTCCCTTTCTCATTCACTCATTCGCTCTCTTGCTCTCCCTCTCTTTCTCTCACTCGCTCTCTATAGTTCACAGTAGCTGTTCAGACTCCTCCTCTGTTGGCAGTCAGAAGGAGGGGGAATCCCCAGCATCTGGGAGGGGACACACACAGGTGAGTTACACACACTCATACCCACACTCCCTCACTCACTCACACACACATACACACACATATACACACGCAACCACATTCACACTGTGCTTTAAATGCTATGGTTGCTGTTTGTCTCTACAGCATCAGTCTCCTTCCACTGCAGTGTAATCTTGATCTCAGCGACAAACACGAGTGATCTTATCTTACACCCACTGTCATCTCTTTCTGTTCCTCTATATCTCCTTTTCTCTTCCTTTCCTTCTGCCCTGTCAACCCGCAATCCCCCCCCCCTCTCTCTCCTTTTAACTTCCAAACCAGCTGCCTTGTAATCTACATTCTCTTCTAGAGAAGACTGTATTGAGATGACTCAATCTTACTCTACCTGAATACACACATGATGTGCCACAGAACTCTTTCTGGCAAACATCTAACACCCAAGCCTTTCTCAACCTCTCTCTGTTAACTCTCATCCCTTTCTGTCCAGAAACTGGATTCCGGACTCCAAAACAACTTACGTTTGACATTTACATAAGGGTGAAACTGAACATAAAGCAAACAAAGAGACATTACGGCTCTAACTAACCCAGGATCTAGCATCAACAGAGTCTGCTGTGGGTGGCCATGTTGGATCGGCCGGACACAGTTGCTCGCAGAGTCATTGATACCGTGGACACTCCAGCCACACAGAAGGAGCATTGTCCTCCCTCTGCGGCTCCCCGCTAGGCCAAACCACTCTGTCTGAACCACTGACTGGCAGCCATGGCCTAGTGTGTGTGTGTGTGTGTGTGTATGCGTGTGTGTGTATGCGTGTGTGTGTGTGTATCCGTGTGTATGTGTATTGTGTATGTCTGTATGCGTGTGTGTGTATGCGTGTGTGTTTGTGTGCGGGCGTGCATGTGTGTGTATGCGTGTGTATGCGTGTGTGTGCGTGTGTGTGTGTGCGTGTGTGTGTGTGAGTGTGTGTGTGCGTTTGCGTGTGTGCGCGTGTGTGTGTGTGTGTGTGTGTGTGTGTGTGTGTGTGTGTGTGTGTGTGTGTGTGTGTGTGTGTGTGTGTGTGTGTGTGTGTGTGTGTGTGTGTGTGTGTGTGTGTGTGTGTACTATAGCGTATAGTGGCTTTATTGGACTTCATTAAAATATATCCTTTCATGATGCCGTTTATACAGTGCAGGTTGGTTGGGATGTTAGTAGTGTAGATTCTGTCTGTGTGACCGTATATGTGGTATAGCCTAGACTAGGTGCGATAGGGATCTATGCAAATGAGTATGTCCAGCCCTGGATGCATGAGCACATACAGTATGCAGAGTGTGGAACACACACACACACACACACACACACACACTGCCGACAGTCTTATTGTGGTATAGACAGTAGAGTACTGTTCTGACACTGTGGCCATCGTACAGCTCAGTACAGTAGCCTATAGACCAACCAGGTGACATATATGAACCAACGACAGGAATGGCACTCTACTATCCATAGGCCTAGTCTGGACCAAATAAGAACACGGAAAGATCATGTAAACATTGTATAAGAACCAAACTATTCATCCAAGCACCTAGAATCAAATCAGCTGTTAAGGCTGTGAGGAGAGACTACCAAACTATTCATCCAAGCACCTAGAATCAAATCAGCTGTTAAGGCTGTGAGGAGAGACTACCAAACTATTCATCCAAGCACCTAGAATCAAATCAGCTGTTAAGGCTGTGAGGAGAGACTACCAAACTATTCATCCAAGCACCTAGAATCAAATCAGCTGTTAAGGCTGTGAGGAGAGACTACCAAACTATTCATCCAAGCACCTAGAATCAAATCAGCTGTTAAGGCTGTGAGGGGAGACTACCAAACTATTCATCCAAGCACCTAGAATCAAATCAGCTGTTAAGGCTGTGAGGGGAGACTACCAAACTATTCATCCAAGCACCTAGAATCAAATCAGCTGTTAAGGCTGTGAGGGGAGACTACCAAACTATTCATCCAAGCACCTAGAATCAAATCAGCTGTTAAGGCTGTGAGGAGAGACTACCAAACTATTCATCCAAGCACCTAGAATCAAATCAGCTGTTAAGGCTGTGAGGAGAGACTACCAAACTATTCATCCAAGCACCTATAATCAAATCAGCTGTTAAGGCTGTGAGGAGAGACTACCAAACTATTCATCCAAGCACCTAGAATCAAATCAGCTGTTAAGGCTGTGAGGAGAGACTACCTAACTATTCATCCAAGCACCTAGAATCAAATCAGCTGTTAAGGCTGTGAGGGGAGACTACCAAACTATTCATCCAAGCACCTAGAATCAAATCAGCTGTTAAGGCTGTGAGGGGAGACTACCAAACTATTCATCCAAGCACCTAGAATCAAATCAGCTGTTAAGGCTGTGAGGAGAGACTACCAAACTATTCATCCAAGCACCTAGAATCAAATCAGCTGTTAAGGCTGTGAGGAGAGACTACCAAACTATGTTTCTTCAACTGGTTTGTTAGAGTGTTGGGTCTTTTCAGTGACTATTTGATTGATTGATTTTGTTATCCTTCTCTTCCATATATGCTATACTTTTGTATTCGCCAAGTGTACAAACGTTTTGTTTGCGATCATGAGCTAATAACGCAATATGACGCTGGTTAGGTATAGGGTGTAAAATGTGTAATGTGTTATTCTAAATAATATGCTTGTAGCTTTTATTCACTGTTTGCACCTCTGTCACTCACTCACGTCGTTGCTTTTGTCATCAATGTTCTACAGATGCCGTAGCCATATTGATCCCCAACGTAGATTGAGGCACAGTCATACTGAACGGGTGCTGATCTAACTGACACTACAGTGGTTTGCAAATACGATGACAATGCTAAAGTAGGCAAATGATTAGTAGGAAACAACTTCGCCATCATTATGATGTTGTCAAATTGACTTTAGAGAGACAACAATTTTGCCATTAACTAGCAAGTTTGTAAAAAAATAGCTAGCAATGCTAACATTAGCAAGCTAAAATGCGGTACTGTCCCCTTAATCTTAGCTAGCTAGCTAAAGTTATATTGCATCTAAAGCCAATCTGGTAACATCCCAATGATGACAAAAGGTTTTCCTATTTATTATTTGCCTCCTTTTGAGATGTCATTATGTTTCAAAGCCACTGTAATGCACTTTTGATTAAATCTTCATTAGCGGCAATTGACAATGCATTGAGTAGAACACTCAGTCGGGCTTTAGTCCTAAAACAAATGTTCAAAACAATAGTGACAAAAAAATGTACTCCATGATGACGTTATTCAAAATGAATGAAAGTTAGCAAGTTCCAAATGTTTTTGTCATGAATTTATAGATTGTGTATTTTTGAATGCAATATGCACTACTAGCCTATGCCTCCAACTTAAATTTTTTTTAAAATTTTTTACTTGACCTTTATTTAACTAGGTAAGTCAGTTAAGAACAAATTCTTATTTTCAATGACAGCCTAGGAACAGTGGGTTAACTGCCTGTTCAGGGGCAGAACAACAGATTTGTACCTTGTCAGCTCAGGGGTTTGAACTTGCAACCTTCCGGTTACTCGTCCAACGCTCTAACCACTAGGCTACCCTGCCGCCCCAACTCAATACAATACAATGAGTGTTGGATTCAGTTACAATAACTTACATGTATAATTAAGTATAAAAGTAATTCTAAGCTAGTTAAAGTTGGCACCAAACAGTATTTAAATCATGTTATTGTACAATATGCAGTAAGCTATTGATTGGGGACCATACTTAGGCAGCCCTCCACGCCTAACATCCTCAGATAGCAGCCAGCTATCTGTCTCTCTCATTGTCTGGTTTCATGGGTCTCATAGGAACTCTCCATATCTAAATTCAAAAGGATATTGAACCCATTGAATCGATATCTACAGTAATTTGTCTAACTGGAAGTTATGCAGTACCACACTACTAACTCGGTGCTACAAAATATATACTACATTATATTGGGAGAGGTATGTACTACAGAATATACAATTCATTATATTGGGAGAGGTATGTACTACAGAATATATACTACATTATATTGGGAGAGGTATGTACTACAGAATATATACTACATTATATTGGGAGAGGTATGTACTACAGAATATACAATTCATTATATTGGGAGAGGTATGTACTACAGAATATATACTACATTATTTTGGGAGAGGTATGTACTACAGAATATATACTACATTATATTGGGAGAGGTATGTACTACAGAATATATACTACATTATATTGGGAGAGGTATGTACTACAGAATATACACTACATTATATTGGGAGAGGAATGTAGTACAGAATATACACTACATTATATTGGGAGAGGTATGTACTACAGAATATACACTACATTATTTTGGGAGAGGTATGTACTACAGAATATATGCTACATTATATTGGGAGAGGTATGTACTACAGAATATATGCTACATTATATTGGGAGAGGTATGTACTACAGAATATATGCTACATTATATTGGGAGAGGTACACTACTGTTCAAAAGATATTACATAAAAAATCAGCAGTTTCCAGTTACAATAGCCATTTCCAACATTAACAATGTCTACACTGTATTTCTGATCAATTTGATGTTATTTTAATGGGACAAAAAATGTGCTTTTCTTTCAAAAACAAGACCATTTCTAAGTGACATTTCTAAGTGACCCCAGACTTTTCAACGGTAGTGTAAATAAAAGTTTTATTTTCATGTGTTTTTGTAAGTGCCATCTTACATATGCAGTTTTAAGCACAAAATATACTTATGTTTTTAAACGAATTAGGAAATGCTTGTTCTGTTTGTGGTTCAATGTTTGCATGCTATGTGGTTGCAGGTATCGGACTTCAATTGTACTTACACCATTTGTACCTGTATTATTAAATTCTAACTGGAAGGAAGCCATTCAACTCAAATACCTGTATTGCTTGGTATCAGAAAATGTTGTCATGGGGGTCATACTTTGCATTCAAAGTGACATAAACCAATGTACAGTATTAGCATTTTAGTAAAATAGGCAGGCACAGTGTATTTACAGTGTAGCTAAACATTGTTACATATAGTTACTACCGTAATAATATCTGTTTCCAGTTTGTGTACTTGAACAATCAATGCACAGAAATGCACTAATGTTTTTACAAGTGTATTTACTGTATTTACTGTGACTTTATCCCCCTAGACCAGCAGCAGTTAAACACCAAACCCATCAACAAAACCTGACTAGACAACTATGCAGAGGGAGTGAAATACTCCACAGAGAAAGGGGGAGAGAGAGAGATAGAGAGAGAGAAAGTGGAGCGAAACAGGAAGGGGCTGATCGTCTGAGTGAAAGGGGGGAGCGACAGAGGAGAGGAGGAGAGGGACAGAAGACAGTAGAGGGGTATGATGGGAAAGGAGAGAGGGCGAGGGGCAGACAGAGAGGCACAGAGAGGGGAGAAGAAAATGAGGGAGACGGGAGAATAGAGAGGGGGCTTATAGAAACCCAGAGAGAGAACAGGGGAAGACACAAAGAACCAGGGTGGTATAGAGGTATAGGCAGGCAGAAAGAAAGTGGAGAGAGAGTTAGATAAGTTTTTCTTTTTGCAAGGCAGAAATGAGCAGGGGGGTGAAGGGGGCGAGAGAGGGAGAGAGAGAGTACGTGAGAAAGGGGCAGAGGGAGAGAGTGTGAGGCAGAGAGAGAGAGAGAGAGAGAGGGGAAGAGAGAGGGGCAGAGGGAGAGAGAGAGAGGGGCAGAGGGAGCAAGTGTGAGGCAGAGAGAGAGAGAGAGGGGCAGAGGGAGAGAGTGTGAGGCAGAGAGAGAGAGAGAGAGAGAGAGAGAGAGTGTGAGGCAGAGAGAGAGAGAGAGAGAGAGAGAGAGAGAGAGAGAGGGGCAGAGGGAGAGAGTGTGAGGCAGAGAGAGAGAGAGAGAGAGAGGCAGAGGGAGAGAGTGTGAGGCAGAGAGAGAGAGAGAGAGGGGTAGAGGGGTAAAGGGGGATGTTGACAAAGCAGAGAGAGTCTAGTTGAACAAAGAGAACGTGGAGAGAATGAGCCGGGTGCAACATCAAAGGGATTTTTCAGGCCTGGTTACCGGGACAACAGACATTTGCATGCGATTAGCTTTTTACATCATATTAAGAAGGGGAGGGGGGAGGAGGGGGGGAGGGAGGAAAGGGGGGGCAGGGAGCTATAGATCATACAGGGTGAGTGAGAGAACAAGATGGTGTGGGTAAAGAGAGAGAGAGAGAGAGAGAAACGTTGGTCATCTCCTGTGGTAAAACTGATTTATAGACTGCCAACAGAGAGAACCGTTTTTAAACCAGCATGCATGATTTATGCCATCAACACTTGGGTTGCATCTGAAAAGGCACACTTTTCCCTGTGTAGTGCACTATATTTGACTGGGACCCATAGAGATCTGGTCAAAAATAGTGCACTATATAGTGATTAGGATTCTATTTGGGATGGATACCTGGAGAGATACGGTATATGCTAAAAGACATGTCAGCATTGATAAACATCACTGCCAGAGACAGTCTGACTGGCCAATGACCCAAACAATGCTCTGAGATAGGAAAAAGCACTATACTGTAAACCTGTATACTGCATACTGTAATACACACACACACACACACAACCTGTTCATGGTACACAAATCCAGACATTAACCAATTAATCAGACATCTTTCCTTCTCACTATACCTCCATTCTTTCTCTCCTCTCCATCACCACTTCTCTCTCATATATCTCTCCATCTCTCTTTCTCCGCCATCTCTCTGTCTCTCCATCAATCCCTTGCTTCTCCCCCTCCCTCCATCTTTCCTCTCCATCTCTCCCTTTCTCTATCTGATTCTTATTTTCTTCACCTCCATTTCCCACCCTCTCTCCCTCCCACTTTCTCTCTATCCCTCTTTCTCCTCTCCCTCCCTCTTTCTCTCTATCCCTCTTTCTCCTCTCCCTCCCACTTTCTCTCTATCCCTCTTTCTCCTCTCCCTCCCTGTTTCTCTCTATGCCTCTTTCTCCTCTCCCTCCTTCTGTCTCTGTCCCATGTTGCCAGTGTGTGTGATGCCTCAGTGCCCTCAGTATTGTGGCTGGCTGCATTATGCCGGTGGGCGTCACTCTGCCCGTTGTCACGGCAGCATTGTGATGGGGGGGGGGGGTATTACAGTATCAATACCCTTCCACTGCAACAAAAGGACAGCAGCCACAGCCACATATATCACTCCACCTCTGCACTCCTTCTCTCATCCCTTGTTCCGTCTCTCTTTCTCCTTTTCTCACCCCTCCCTTCCCCCATCCCTCTCTACTGCACGTCAATTCCCCCCACCTATCAATTGATTTCCCTCCATCTCCCCTCTAAATATGTACATATTGATCCTCCACCCTACTCCCTCCTTTATCTCTTTTTTTTTATTCTCGTTTTCTACTTCAGCATCTATCAGATTTCATTCTCTCCATCCAGAGACCTCCCCTCCACTCCTCATTCCTTATCTAACTTAATCTCTCTCTCTTTCCCTCCTCCTCCCACCTTCTTTCCCTCATCTCTCATTTCATCACCCCTCCATCCATTCTCTCTCTCTCACTCTTCCTCTCTCTCCTCCCCGCCTGTATTTTTTTGTTTGTCTCGTCTCAGTCACTCTCTGCATATTAATTGGTGTGTTTCTTCTGCAGCGGAGAAAACAATCAAAGTATCTCTCTCACACACACACATACACACACACACAGACACACAGACACACACACATACACACAAAATCAAAGCATCTGGGGTGGGTGATGATGCCATTGTGGCAGACACAAACATGTACACATATGCTATACAAAATAGACACACAATCACACAGACACAATACAGACACACATATGCCGTGACTGTACACACACACACACACACAGTCACGTCCATTCATACAACAAATACATGTGTACTGCACATATGCCAATCACAATAGATGGCAAGGTGATAGTAGATAATCATAGACAGCTGCACCATCTCTAGTAAATATATATAAATGTAAAACTCTTATTACTATTATAGATCATTGCGGTGACTGTGATCTATGGTTGTTTTACCTACACCTTAGTTGAATGCAATTACTGTATGTTGCTCTCAATAGAGTGTCTACTAAATGACCAAAATGTAAATGCAAATTTGTTTTATAGAATATTTTACAATCAGAGCAGGTTTTATTAGTGTATATACTGATGTTCCCTCTTGGAACAAATAAGTCATAATATTCTATCCTATTCCATTATCTTCTATTCTATAGGTTTGTGAGAAAATAAGAGGGCTGTGTGATAAGAGCAGGAGAAATGACATGGTCAGTATGCTATTTACAGTAGCACGCCACTAGACCTTTAGGGCACATCAGGTGAATGAAATAATAATGAAAATACTCCTGTGTGTGCATGTGTGTGTGTGTGTGTGCCCATGTGTTTAGGGGGTGATGATAAAGTTCAACCTCACCATTGAATGTCATCTTGACTCCTGTCTTTTAAATATAGGTATTATTACAGTGTTATACATAATAGCAGATAACTTACCCCAGTACCTGTTTTTATTGATATGCATGATAATACAACATCTCAGACAGATGGTGAAGTCTCTGCCTACCGGCCTCCGTGCAGGTATGCTCTTAGAGAGGTGCATTGTGATGAAGTGGCCTGTTAAAGGCAATGCACCTGCGCCTCCAGGAGCGCGAGCCCACGTGGGGTGAAGTTGCTTTTACCCACGTGTTGTGCTTCGGTGTGAGTTAGAAAAGAAGCATGATTCAGAGAAATTCCGAGTTTAACGTGAAACTTCCGATTCGAATGATGATGAAAACGATTAATAACCATACTTTTTGGTGGGAAACTTTTGTTTCAATTCATAGTGAAAGACACTTGTTAGTCACTTATACAATGAGTAAACCAAAACAGTTATAAAACAGTGATAACCATATACATCTCCCTTCAACTTGTGTAACTATAAAACCACACGCTTCCGGGGTGGGTTATCAAAACAACATTTGGATACATCGCGTCAAACACATACTTTATAACATTTACGCACTTCGATAAGACACTTTCCCCCAAACTTATGTAGGCTATTTTTATATGTCTGCTGACAAATAGAGATCACTTGATAGTGGTGCTTTATTGTGTCGTTATTTTGGACTGCAACTGAACTGTGCCCGAGCTGATAGACAGCCGCCCGCGTGTCAATGTTCTAAAATGGTGCTGTGAGATTCTAATTACATCTGCAACCTACATCACTCTCACTCCCTCTCTCATCGCTCCCCTCTCTCTCGCTCTCTTTCCCTATCTTATTCTCTCACTCACTCACTCACTACTGCACAATAAATGGATCTTTGGAAAAAATGCGAGAGAGAGGGAGAAAGGGAGGAGAAGAGGGTGAGCTAAGGGAGGGGGGAAACGGCGTATGCTTGTATACAGCAACCCTGATTTCCATTTTTTCCCCCAACTCGTAATGTATTTAATTCAAGTGAAACGTAATCATGACGTGTCGTGTCATTAATCCGCCCGCCGCCTTTCCCGTAAGTACATAGAGTCTTACTTTCATCATAAATATCTAGTTAATTTACAATATATACTATCCACACGTTTACATGTGCACTTTTATATAGGGTGGTATGGAACTGCGGTTGTGTAGCACTATAGTAAAACCTCTCCAAAATTGTTGTATTTATCGCGAATGTTGTTGTCTTCATGAACAACAAATATGTGGCGACGACTTTTTTCTTTTTGGCGGGGGGGGGGGGGCATATTCGGGTAATCATCCTATAACGTTAGTTGCTGTGATTGAAGCTTATTACGTCCATTTTTATCTAGCATTTTGTTTACACCTTGCAGTTTCCATGCGTTAGTATAGTGGGTGGATTGTTGAAAGTGATTGGCGTGTTGTACTCGGTGTGGTGTGGTGTGTGTGCTGCATGTATGTTGCAGCACTTCGGCACTTTACTGTGTCATGTATGAGGCCGGTGTTGTATATGCGCGCGTGGCCGACTGTCTGCATGCGATAGCCCTATAAGCTACGGTATATCATGATGGAATAGTTTCAGCTATAACTTGGGGCCTAAAATGTCCTACTTGCAATGCCGGATAACATATTCGCCTAGACTGTAAATTACTTTATTATGTTTGAAGTGCACTAAAAGTCCGCTAAAGTGAACGCACAAGTGTAGCCTATTAAAGCCTATTAATTGTACAACTTTGATCAAGTTTTACATTTGATGTATTGCTCTAAGTAGGCCTATTAAAATCGTACTCTGAATGCCAATTGCACTCAACCATGCATGCGCATCGAGTTTGGTTCACATTAAAACATAAAAACGCAGTTTTGACATAAATAAATTGCATATCAGGATCAAGCAGCATATATTTGATTCGCGTCTTAACGCTCGAGAACCTTTGATCTCCGCGGACATATTTCTTGGTTAACTACATGTTCCAGTGTGATTTACAAAGCTGCAACGCGAGTACATTCCATTCAGAGATGCATTTAGACAGGTTTATTATTTTGTTGGAGACACATCGCGTACGGCACATTTTTAAGATGACCAGTTTAACCAAATGTAGGTAGCCTCTATGTGTGCAGGCTAGGCTACACCTATCCAACTCTACCAAACGGTTTTTAAAAATATCGTCCTCCCACTAGCCTACTACTATATTTACCAGGACGATTCGTAGGCTATACTATTACAACCGGTAAACTTGTTCTAGCCTCAGCTCTCATGAGTACGAGCTTCAATGTAGCTATTGGCTACCTTTCACCTTCTTCGGACTACAGTTATTTCGCAAGAAAGTAGCAAGTGTGTTGCGTGCAACATTGTATCACATTCTGAAAACGCAAGTTGATATAAGATAGGGGGATTGTTTTATGTAGCCTTCCGTACGTGTGCTAGACAAAATGTGAGAAGGTCTGATTTAGTTTTAGGGTGATGGAGGGGGAGATTGGCAGCGAAATTCAAGATGAAATCCATGATGGCACTTTTCTCGTCCCCCGATCCCTCGTCGCAACACTCATGTCTTATATCTCCTCCCTTTCAATCTTTTGTTATAGAAAATGTAGGAACAAAATGGATGAAGCATGGGGGAGAGATAGATAGGCTACATGACAAACAGAGAATAGACAAGGACCGTGACTCCTCAACGGTTTTGAGATTTAAAACAATCGCGTTACTATGTTCACTTAGAGGATTTTAAGATCATATGTTACAAGCTTAATGTCTGGAGACCAGCTGCGAACGGGACGCGTTTTTTTTTTGGGGGGGGGACGACGACGACGACATTACGTGTGTAGGCTGTGCACCCGGGCATTGTTTATTGGTAGTTATTTATTTCATTACTGTGGCTTTTTAATTGAGATGGCCGCGAGAGAGAAGGCAGGGGGAAAGAACGACTGAAAATGGTTGCACGTTATTGACGCAAATCATCATACAGGGCGAGGAGGAAATTCCACTCCAGATAAGAGGCAGACGTGTCATCTGCGGTGACCGGAGTAGCACAAGACACTCTGGTCGCAGCCGTTTCAAATCCCACAGCCACCGAAAAATTTCCCGTTTTCACCCTACCTACCATAGTTTTATTGCACACTGAAACTATTGTAATATGATATAAGGTAGACTAACAGGCTACTGTAACACATTCCCTTCCTGTCCTTTTTGAATTTTCAGCTTGTAGTTTTTGATTTCCCCATCAATCAAACTATGTAGATGGATTTATAAACATGCTTCTGCAACCTAAAATATATTTTATAATTTCACATTTCTATATATTTTTCAAGAAGTGTCAGTTTGAGGGAAAGAGTGTGTCATCTTTAGATGCTGTTATAAATCTAGATAGAATACTGGGGAAGGGATTCATTGGGAAGGTGACTTTTTACGGTCTTGTAGCCTACATTAAAGAGATTCTGCAGAACGTTTGTATACATTTCAGCCACTAGTTCTGAAAGTAACTCCCGAGCCAAAAGTGGTCCCTGAAAATGTCGTACTACGTTACATCCCAGCTAGCACAGTGGATCTGGGCCAATTTCGGCTGAGAGTCGGGGCACTCCGACGTCATGTGGCCCGAGTCTGGGCCGCTTTTGGCAGTATTACTAATGGCTAGGATTTGGGGATTGAGCTTGGGCCGATTCCGGTGTGAGTTATCTGGCCCAAATGTATTACTTGGGGCTCCGGCCGATTCCGGTGAGAGTTATCAGGCCCAAATGTATATATTACTTCGGGCTCTGGCCGATTCCGGTGTGAGTTAACTGGCCCAAATGTATTACTTGGGGTTTGGGCCGAGGCTACTCTCTGGCAGATGATTACACGGGCTGCTTTATATAATTAACATTTCATTATTTATTTTTCCATATTTTCTCATTGTTTCTATGATCAAAAAATACAATTAACATTTAAACAAAATTCTTTAAGAGTCCTGTAAAGTATTTTGATACTTTGTCCAAGTCAATTAATAAGCATTAAAAACTTTGTGGATGGAGCCTCCTGAGTGGTGCAGCAGTCTAAGACACTGCTCCGCAGTGCAAACTGCATTGCTACAGATGCTGGTTCGAGACCTATGCCTGCCGCGACCGGGAGAACCATTGAAGCGACTCACAATTGGCCTAGAGTCGTCCGAGTTAGGGGAGGGTTTGGCCGGCTGGGATATCCTTGTCACATGCGCTATAGCGACTCCTGTGGTGAGCCAGGCACATGCACGCTGACACAAAATGTTTTCTTTTTTGTGGATGGGTATAATTTGTATGTATAAAATGTAAAATAGTAATATTTAAAATGACTAAATTACACTGTAATTAAATGTGCATCGGGCCGCTTCTGGGGGGATTCTGGTAAGATGCCGGCAAAGTCGGCTGAATTCTGGTAGACGGATACGGCCTGATGTACTTGGGCCGATTCTAGGCAGTCATTCATTTTGATTTCGGGCCGACACCCGATTCCGGCCCGATTCAATCAGTTCCAGCCCCACGGAAGAGGGCCGATTCCTCATTGCTAGCTGGGATATGTGCAGATATGTGCACCATGTCATTACTCTCTCGTTCTGCTGTGAGTGCTAGCAATCAGTCAAATGGCAAGGTGCTGAAGCTGATTGGCTAGAACTTGAATTGCTAGAGGTCTGGCCCATATGGGGAAAAATGGAGGGACAGCTTCCAGAAAAACTGTCACTTTTAAACTAGGGATTTCTTGGCTAATTGAGAGAAGACAGTAATTCTGCTCATAGATTATGCATGTATGAACTACACATTTGACACATCCAGCCCAAAGCGAGAGGTTTAAAAGATACTTAGTAGTCGTCAAAGTTCCCGGAGCATGTATTTAATGCAGTGCATCTCCTCGGGACAGCACTTTAGGGGTGCAACATCTAGGTGCTCTCTCTCTCTCTCTCTCTCTCTCTCTCTCTCTCTCTCTCTCTCTCTCTCTCTCTCTCTCTCTCTCTCTCTTTCTCTCTCTCTCTCTCTCTCTTTCTCTCTCTCTCTCTCTCTCTCTCTCTCTCTCTCTCTCTCTCTCTCTCTCCCTCTCTCTCTCTCTCTCTCTCTCTCTCTATCTCTTGGAGCATCCCAACCAAGTGACTGATTTAATTGGGTCATGAAGGGTCTGTGGGATAGATAGATAGATAGATAAACACCTGCTCGGCCTCCTTAGTGACATTTAAAACACTTACAAGCAATAATTCTTAGCCCTTCACCAAGTTTAGAGTAGCATATTCCATCAACATTTTCAGCTCTCAAACCTTGTAAATGTTTTTGTAGAAAACAAGAAACCTAAGAAACCGTAATGGTGCAAGTAGACCTCTTAGAGTTAGAATTTCATAAGGTCTGAGATAACACATCCGAGAGAGAAAGGAACTAGTAATTACACTGTAATTAAGTTAATCTTACGTGTAGCCTCTACTCACCACATAACTGATGACTAAGTGTGGTGAGCGAAATATATGCTTGCGTACCAAATGGCACCCTATGTGGTAATAGGGTACCCTTTAGGATACAATCTATAAGTCAGTGTATGTTCACCGTTACAAGGGACATTAATTACAAGGGGCTTCCAAGTGGCACAGGCGTCTTAAGGCACTGCATCTCAGTGCTAGAGGCGTCACTACTGACCCTGGTTCGATTCCAGGCTATCACAACCGGCCATGATAGGGAGTCCTATAGGGCAGCGCACAATTAGCCCAGAGTTGTTCTGGTTAGGGTTTGGCTGGGTTAGGCCGTCATTGTAAATAATAATTTGTTCTTAACTGACTTGCCTTGTTACATAAAGGTTAAATTAATACAAATAAACTTACTAAGCTAGAGGCCAGCTTGCTGCTTGACCACCCAGTCTCCCAGACAGTGTCAATATTCATGATGTAATGGAATCTGTCTGGTCTGGCAGGCCAGTGGGGATCAAACTACCAGTTGATTCAGCCCTTAAGACACACACATTCATGTTACAGAAGATCTAACACTTGTAACACATAAAAGTTACAAGGACACTTTTGAGGTTAGATTGGCCTAATTGCTATCGTTTTATGAAGCATTATGCCTTGATAGAGATGAGATCTGCACATTTGAAGTCTTGAGTGAGAGACTCATCTATGGAATGTCTGCTAAGGAATCTGAGGTTTTTAATGCACACTAACATCTGCTTATAGCGTTACACTTCCAGTTCATACTCAGTCTACATGTTACTTCTGCGTCATCATATGTCCCTTTACATACTTCCCTGGATGACAACTATAAAGAGGAAAAGGAGAAGAGGCAAGAACAGGGTCCTGTCCAGTAGACATAAATGTTGGCTTTTCTCTGTTGAAAAAACTTTTTCTACGTTGTGTCCTACTGATCACCACCCAGTGGAAGGGGAAAGACCGAGTGAGAAGAGAGGAGGAGGTGAAGAGGAGTAGAAGAGAGGTGAGACGGGGTCAAGGGGCAAGAATCAGAAGACTGAGTCAGAGAAGTCAGGTACCCTCCCTCCTTCTTTGTGACGGGGGGATAACGAAAGAGTCCGATCCAGATAGTTAGAGGGAGCGAGGGAGGGAGTAAAAAAGAGAGAGGGGGTTCAGGGAAAGGTGAAATACAGGAAATGAATCCCGTCTGTGGGGAAGTTTTTCCGCGTGACCACGGCGATAAAAAACACATCAGGCTCTGAGTTACTGTACCACACAGAGAGAACACACATACACACACACACACTTTCACTAACGCATACACACTTAAACACATACGCTCTCAGGCAGACACTCTTTCACACTAACACACACTTAAACACAGGATCGATCACACACACCCTTAAAAACATCGGCCCTCACACACGTACTTACAGTACACACACACAAACTCTTCATTCTAAGACACATGTAAGCTTTAAAGACACGCGTGACACACGCGCACCGACATACTTTGGCTATAACGTGTAACTAAAAGCCATTAAGAAACTAGATGCAGAAGTCTCATACAACCCCTTTATCAAACATCAATCCATAGAAATCCTGATTCTCAGCTGCCTTCAGTAAACATGATGAGCCTCTAGACAATATTATAAATACATTAGGATCCACACCCTCGTATGAAGAATCGTAATGGCCATGCATGAACTTGCCTGAGCGGTGTCCAGCTCACAACCACAAATACAGTACCAGTCAAAAGTTTGGACACACCTACTCATTCAAGGGTTCAAGAAAAACATTTGAATGAGTAGGTGTACTTTATACATAGTTACATTGGTACATTCTTTCTCCACTGAGGTATAGTCTTTCAAATACACATACTGAGTTGTTAACACGCTGTACCGACACAGTCGTAGTGATACGATTGAATTGCATCTTTGATACTTGCATGCATGTACTGTATATGGCCCAAACTCTTGTTAACCTGTACAATAAAATTAGTTCATTCACAGTGGTGATTTAAATATTTTACTGTATTGTATGCGTGTGTGTGATACTAGGGAAAACATGAGTATAATTGTAAGCTTTCACAAGTCTTTGTAAAATCAGTTAGTTAGTGTATGCTTTATTACGGTTCCATTGGGATAATCTGCAATCCGATCAAGCACACATTCCTCATTCCTCAACAGAACAATTCAACAGACATTCATATTACAATGCCATCACATCAGACGATGCGAACACACACACAGACACACTGTCCGCCATCTATCTCCACACCACCACTATGAATAGCCACCTACAACAAAACCCCAGTTCACTATCTACCGGTCTCTTTTTTTCATATTTGAAAAGGACAAATCACATCACCATCAAATCACCATCTGATCTTTTAATTCAGTTACGGTTCATTATCTTTTTCTGTCTCTCTCTTTCTCTTCTAACTCCCTCCTCTCTATCTCTCTCTTTCTCTTCTAACTCCCTCCTCTCTCTCTATCTCTCTCTTTCTCTTCTAACTCCCTCCTCTCTCTCTATCTCTCTCTTTCTCTTCTAACTCCCTCCTCTCTCTATCTCTCTCTTTCTCTTCTAACTCCCTCCTCTCTCTATCTCTCTCTTTCTCTTCTAACTCCCTCCTCTCTCTATCTCTCTCTTTCTCTTCTAACTCCCTCCTCTCTATCTATCCCTCTCTTTCTCTTCTAACTCCCTCCTCTCTCTATTTCTCTTCTAACTCCCTCCTCTCTCTCTATCTCTCTCTTTCTCTTCTAACTCCCTCCTCTCTCTCTATCTCTCTCTTTCTCTTCTAACTCCCTCCTCTCTCTCTCTCTATCTGTCTCTTTCTCTTCTAACTCCCTCCTCTCTCTCTATCTCTCTCTTTCTCTTCTAACTCCCTCCTCTCTCTCTATCTCTCTCTTTCTCTTCTAACTCCCTCCTCTCTCTCTCTCTCTCTCTATCTCTCTCTTTCTCTTCTAACTCCCTCCTCTCTCTCTCTATCTCTCTCTTTCTCTTCTAACTCCCTCCTCTCTCTCTATCTCTCTCTTTCTCTTCTAACCCCCTCCTCTCTATCTATCGCTATCTTTCTCTTCTAACTCCCTCCTCTCTCTATCTCTCTCTTTCTCTTCTAACTCCCTCCTCTCTCTCTCTCTCTCTCTCTCTATCTCTCTCTTTCTCTTCTAACTCCCTCCTCTCTCTCTATCTCTCTCTTTCTCTTCTAACTCCCTCCTCTCTCTATCTCTATCTTTCTCTTCTAACTCCCTTCTCTCTCTCTCTCTCTCTCTCTCTATCTCTCTCTTTCTCTTCTAACTCCCTCCTCTCTCTCTCTATCTCTCTCTTTCTCTTCTAACTCCCTCCTCTCTCTCTATCTCTCTCTTTCTCTTCTAACTCCCTCCTCTCTCTCTATCTCTCTCTTTCTCTTCTAACTCCCTCCTCTCTCTATCTCTCTCTTTCTCTTCTAACTCCCTCCTCTCTCTATCTCTCTCTTTCTCTTCTAACTCCCTCCTCTCTCTCTATCTCTCTCTTTCTCTTCTAACTCCCTCCTCTCTCTCTCACTATCTCTCTCTTTCTCTTCTAACTCCCTCCTCTCTCTCTATCTCTTTCTTTCTCTTCTAACTCCCTCCTCTCTCTCTATCTCTCTCTTTCTCTTCTAACTCCCTCCTCTCTCTCTCTCTCTCTCTCTCTCTCTTTCTCTTCTAACTCCCACCTCTCTCTCTCTATCTCTCTCTTTCTCTTCTAACTCCCTCCTCTCTCTCTATCTCTCTCTTTCTCTTCTAACTCCCTCCTCTCTATCTATCTCTATCTTTCTCTTCTAACTCCCTCCTCTCTCTATCTCTCTCTTTCTCTTCTAACTCCCTCCTCTCTCTCTCTCTCTATCTCTCTCTTTCTCTTCTAACTCCCTCCTCTCTCTCTATCTCTCTCTTTCTCTTCTAACTCCCTCCTCTCTCTATCTCTATCTTTCTCTTCTAACTCCCTTCTCTCTCTCTCTCTCTATCTCTCTCTTTCTCTTCTAACTCCCTCCTCTCTCTCTCTATCTCTCTCTTTCTCTTCTAACTCCCTCCTCCCTCTCTATCTCTCTCTTTCTCTTCTAACTCCCTCCTCTCTCTCTATCTCTCTCTTTCTCTTCTAACTCCCTCCTCTCTCTATCTCTCTCTTTCTCTTCTAACTCCCTCCTCTCTCTATCTCTCTCTTTCTCTTCTAACGCCCTCCTCTCTATCTCTCTCTTTCTCTTCTAACTCCCTCCTCTCTCTCTCTCTATCTCTCTCTTTCTCTTCTAACTCCCTCCTCTCTCTCTATCTCTCTCTTTCTCTTCTAACTCCCTCCTCTCTCTCTCTCTATCTCTCTCTTTCTCTTCTAACTCCCTCCTCTCTCTCTATCTCTCTCTTTCTCTTCTAACTCCCTCCTCTCTCTATCTCTATCTTTCTCTTCTAACTCCCTCCTCTCTCTCTCTCTTTCTCTTCTAACTCCCTCCTCTCTCTCTATCTCTCTCTTTCTCTTCTAACTCCCTCCTCTCTCTATCTCTCTCTTTCTCTTCTAACTCCCTCCTCTCTATCTCTCTCTTTCTCTTCTAACTCCCTCCTCTCTCTCTATCTCTCTCTTTCTCTTCTAACTCCCACCTCTCTCTCTATCTCTCTCTTTCTCTTCTAACTCCCTCCTCTCTCTCTCTATCTCTCTCTTTCTCTTCTAACTCCCTCCTCTCTCTCTATCTCTCTCTTTCTCTTCTAACTCCCTCCTCTCTCTATCTCTCTCTTTCTCTTCTAACTCCCTCCTCTCTATCTCTCTCTTTCTCTTCTAACTCCCTCCTCTCTATCTCTCTCTTTCTCTTCTAACTCCCTCCTCTCTCTATCTCTCTCTTTCTCTTCTAACTCCCTCCTCTCTCTCTATCGTTCTCTTTCTCTTCTAACTCCCTCCTCTCTCTCTATCTCTCTCTTTCTCTTCTAACTCCCTCCTCTCTCTATCTCTCTCTTTCTCTTCTAACTCCCTCCTCTCTCTCTATCTCTCTCTTTCTCTTCTAACTCCCTCCTCTCTCTCTATCTCTCTCTTTCTCTTCTAACTCCCTCCTCTCTGTCTCTCTCTTTCTCTTCTAACTCCCTCCTCTCTATCTCTCTCTTTCTCTTCTAACTCCCTCCTCTCTATCTCTCTCTTTCTCTTCTAACTCCCTCCTCTCTCTCTATCGTTCTCTTTCGCTGTCTACCTCGTCCCTTCTTTCTCTCTTCGCCATTTTGGCAGGCCCCAATCTACCAGCTGATATCAGCATTCCCTGGCACCGTGCCAACTGGCTCCGCCGCAGGACAGAAAGACAGAGGGAGTGAGAGAATGAAAGAAAATTAGTGAATAATAGAAGGAGGAGCGAGCGAGAGAGAGAGAATGAGAGAGAAAGAGAGGGGGATGGGAGGAGAATGGAATCACAATGAGGGAGGGAAACAGAGAAAGAAAGAAAGAGAGACAGGGAAAAGAAGGAACAACAATGGTGGATTAAGAAGGAGAGAGAGAAGAGAGGGAGCAGAGGGAAGAGAAGGGGGAGAAGGAAGAGACAGAGTATGATTGATACGGTGTGATATCCCTGTTTGTTATGGCGGAGCTAAAATGTCAACTGGCTTTTTGTGGTCCTGGCCCGCTGACACACACACTCACACAGTATATATGAACACACAGACGTACAGAGCGTACACAGATCTGCACACACAGATTGTTTAGCCATAATGATGATGACCTTGTATACGACCGTGTGTTTCAAGTGCTTCTTCGCTGATCTGTTACTAAAGTTGCGGGTGAAAACATGCCTGACATATAATTGGCGTCTGTTCTTGTAAACATTCAAATGCAGTGGCTTGTGTGTTTTTTGTGTGGTTGTATGTGTTCAGATTTGTGTGTGTGGTTGCTTGTGATTCTGTAGGCTCAGATGTGTGTGTGTGTGTGTGTGTGTGTGTGTGTGTGTGTGTGTGTCTGTGTGTGTCTGAATAATACCTGTGCGTCAATCTAAGTAACATAATAAAAATGAATGCATGGGCTGCATCTTAATCCACCACATCCGTCTTTGTCGGCCTTCCTCATCCCTGGTTGAAGGTTTACAAATGCTTATGCTTCTAGATCCAACAGTGCAGCAGTATCTAACAGGTAATATCTAACAATTCCACAACAAAAACTTATACACACAATCTAGGAAAGGAATGGGACGAGAATATGTCAAATATATGGATGAGTAGTGACAGAGCGGCTGAGATGCAATAGATAGTAAAGAATAGATAGTGAAGGATACAGTATACAGTATATACATATGAGATGAGTAATGCGAGATATGTAAACATTCTTCAAGTGGCATTATTAAAGTGACTAGTGTTCCATTTCTTAAAGTGGCCAAAGATACAAAGTCTGTAGGTAGGCAGCCGCCTCTCTGTGCTAGTGGTGGCTGTCTAACAATCTGATGGCCTTGAGATAGAAGCTGTTTTTCAATCTCTCTGTTCCAGCTTTGATGCACCTGTACTGACCTCGCCTTCTGGATGGAAGCGAGGTGAACAGGCAGCAGCTCGGGTGGTTGTTGTCCTTGATGATCTTTTTTGCCTTCCTGTGACATCGGGTGCTGTAGGTGTCCTGGAGGGCAGGTAGTTTGCTTTGTTGTTTAATGCTGAGCTGTAGTCAATGAACAGCATTCTTACATAGTTATTCCTCTTGTCCAGATAGGATAGGGCAGTGTGATGGTAATTGCATCGTCTGTGGACCTATTGGGGCGGTAAGCAAATTGAAGTGGGTCTAGTGTGTCGGGTAGGGTGGAGGTGATATGATCCTTGACTAGTCTCTCAAAGCACTTCATGCCGACAGAAGTGAGTGCTACGGGGCGATAGTCATTTAGTTCAGTTACCTTAGCTTTCTTGGGTACAGGAACAATGATGAAGCATGTGGGGACAGCAGACTGGGATAAGGATTGATTGAATATGTCCGTACACACACCAGCCAGCTGGTCTGCGCATGCTCTGAGGAAGTGGCTGGGGATGCCGTCTGGGCCTGCCGCCTTGCGAGGGTTAACACATTTAAATGTTTTACGATCACTCTATGGAAAGAGACTCTCACGAACACAATGGTGTTCTCTATACGACCCCCACAAGTGTCACGGGACTCGTCTGAATGTAACCGGTACCGGTATAAAATAAAGAATGGAAGTACAGAGGTCGTTTTGTGCCCACCCCCGAAAAAAGGGGTTGAATATGTGTCCAAAAAACAAAAATATTTCCTGAGCTTTATTTTATCTCCTCGATATAGGAAATACACTGCAAAACCTTATTCCTTATGATTTATTTATTGACTCTCTGTTTTGCCATTTATGGCATCAGTACATTTCTATAGTAGTAAATGCCAAGTTCAATATTTTATCAAATAATGTTTAAAGTTCAAATATATTTTTTAATACTTACAGGGGTCCTACAGTTCTAAATCAAATTGCTAAATGATCATTGGTATCACCATCCTAAAACAATTCCATATGTTAGTTAAAGTGGGCTTGGACTTTTTTAAGGTTAAGCTGCTACTGTATGAGTACAGAGGAAGGGTGTGTGGGGAAGTCAAAACATCTCGCGCCCATCCTGTTTGGGACAGTCCGTGTCCTGTGGTGCGCTTAGCTCACACACACAATACACACGCCGTGAAATGAAAACACGCACACACACACATACACCCCCGTTCATATACACAGACATCAAACATATGGTTAAGTTAACATCAAACAGGTGATCAACTGTTACACGTTTAAGCACACACCTGTAAAAAAGAGAGATAGACAGACTGACGCATGTTACGCGCGCACACACACACACACACACACACACACACACCACATGGATGAACAATATGTAATTTTTTTTCGGTGTAATGGATTATGCAGCAGGAGCAGTTATAATGTAAAATATGTGTGTTTTAACATATTTTTTAAACATATGTGATAACATATTGACTGTGTGTGTTTCTCAGAGCACTAAAGGAGGCCCCCTCTGCCAAGAAACTGAAGCATGGCATAGCATCACACATACTACTGGTGAGTTCTGTACAGAACACCGGAAGAATTATCACTGAATCATCACAGTCAATTATTGTAAAGTTGGTTTATGTGTAAATGAATCCCAAAAGGGATGGGTTGCCAACGAGCGATTTAACACGAAAATAAAATGTCATTCATTCGCTCTCCATACTCTCCAGCAATGAAGCGGTATGAGAACAAACTGTTCTTCATTGTCTTGCATCATGTAATTCAATATCCAGATATGAGGCATGATACCCTCTCCTGTACATTATTTCTGAATATGTAAAAATAATACAAATCAAGTCCTTTCCTTGTTGATCTCTAATGACAATTTGACATTTTTCACTCTCTCAATCTGATACTGCCATGTCATCACCTGACTCTCTCTCTCTCTCTCTCTTTCAGAGAATGGATTCTCCTCCTGAGTGTGTGTTGGCTCTGTCCTGTGAGCCGCCCCAGTCACCCCCTACACTACCATCTCTGGACCACAGTCCCCTGGCCTCCCTTCACTCTTGCTCCCAACTCTCCCCTTTACACAGCCTCCTGGACCTGCCTGTCCCCCTCAGTCCCACAGCCCTGTCCCACACCCCGACCTCCGACACCCCAGATACCACCCCCTACTCCCCCCTCTCCCCCTTCCCCCTCAATCACCACAATGAAGAAGAGGATGAAGAGAGGCTGTCAGTCCCTCTGTCCCCCACCCCAGCCATTGCTCTCTTCCCAGGGGGTCTTCGGGAGGTGTGTAGCCCCTCTCTGGAGAGCTCTCCTCCGGCCACTCCGACATCGTCAGCCCCTCTCTCAGGGTTCGGGGCCCTGGAGCTGGCTCTGTCCTCCGGGCAGCCGGGTGCCACCTGTAGTGATGAGCTGGACCTCCAGCTCTTCCATAAGGACGGAGGGTGTCTGTCAGGATCAATTCCTGGGGTGGTGGGTGTTTCTGGGGGTGTGGCCGGGCTCAAGTTCCCCTGCTTGGTGTGTGGGAAGAAGTTCCGCTTTCAGAGTATCCTGTCGCTCCACGCCCGCGCTCACAGTCTAGACAGGGACCGCCGCGCCTCAGCTCTGTACCGGACCGGTACCGCGTCCGGTAGCATCATTGGGACGGGGTCCAAGACACAGCTCAAGACCCACCAGAACCACAAGGATGTCGGGCAGAACCACTACATCCAACGCCAGAGCCCCCCGCTGTCTAGATCTCTCACCCAGGGCCATAGAGGGGAGGACAGGGATGGGGAAGCCCTAGAGGAGGCTCTCCAGATGGATCACCAGATCCTCCAGCAGTTCCTGATGGACGACAGCACACAGCTGACCCCTCTGCTGACCGAGGAGTTGCCCCTCTCTCTCTCCCTCACCTCTCCCTACTCCTCCTGCGGCCTGGGTGGTGTGGGTCCCACCATCTTGGAAAAAGCTACCGCCGTCACAGCGGCAGCGCCCGCGTTCCGCTGCCATGCCTGCAAAGGTAAATTTCGCACCGCCTCGGAGCTGTCTCGCCACGTCCGGATCCTCCACAACCCATACAAGTGCACCCTGTGTCCCTTCTCTGCCAGCCAGGAGGAGCGCCTGGCCGCACACCTCCAGGACTGCCACCCCTCCCTGTCCTCCCTGTCCCTCTCCCCACCTGTGGACCTCCCCACCCTGCCCCCCTACACCCCCAGACACATCCCTATTGTAACCACCACTACCATCATCGCCACCCCCATTCCAGACGCACCCCTGCCCACCCCCACTATCACCCCAACCACAGCCCCGGCCCCGGCCCCAGGGGTATCCCCTCTGCCTGCCTTCTGCTGTGAGACATGCGGCCAGCGCTTTACCCAGTCCTGGTTCCTGAAGGGCCACATGAGGAAGCACAAGGACTCTCTGGACCACAAGTGTCAGGTGTGCGGCCGTGGCTTCAAGGAGCCCTGGTTCCTCAAGAACCACATGAAGGTGTGTGACCTTGTGTGTGTGTGTGTGTGTCAGTATATTCTGTAATAGCAGCTGTCAAACTATTGAAGATGTGTTGTGACTTTAAACTTTGTTACAGGTGCACCTCAACAAGTTGGGCCTGAAGGCCGGTCTGGTGGGGCAGGTGGCCCCTGGCGCCGGGGCTGAACAAGGAGGGCCCAAAGGCTCAGTCACCAACCAGGGCCTCAACGCTCTCTACTCCAGCCTCCTGCTGGCTCGTGGTGGGGGTGGAGGTGGTGGTGGAGGGGGGCGAGGCGGACGAGGAAGGGGCGACAGGGACGGCGCCGGACTCTCTAGTAAATCTGCCATCTTAGGCTACCTGGGGTTGCCTAGCGACGGCGGCGCCAGCTGCATGGAACGACTCCAGGCAGTGGCTCAGGTTGCGGAGATGGGGAACGGTAACGGGGGAGGAGGAAGAGGAGGAGGAGGAAGAGAGACAACAAATGGAGGAGACCAGATAGCCATGTGGCAGTTTGTAGCTCGTAGCCTGGTAGCAGCTCAACAGGCCCAGCAGCAGCAGCACCGAGCCACATCCAGGAGCACCGTGGTGGGGGAATCTGAGCAGGTCAGGGCCTACCTTGGAGGTCTGGATCCCCGGGAGGAGCCGTCGTCTTCCGGAGCCCCATGGGAGTGCCCCGACTGTGGGAAGCTGTTCCGGAGCCTGCAGCAGGTGGTGGCGCACGCCCGCGTCCACGTCCAGCGGCCCCAGAAGAGCCACGGTCACCCTCCGCGCCACACCGGGGGAGGAGAGGAGGATGGAGGGGGGAGCCGGGTTGCAGAAGGACGAGGAGGAGGGAGAGGAAGTAGTACTGAAAGAAGACAGGAGTCCAAACTTCAAAGTGGATCTCAGCATCAACAAGCAGTCGTCGGAGGGTTCCACTCAGTGATGTCACAGTTCCAAGGTACGGTGACATGACTTCACCCCAACAAAACGTCTCCAATATGTCTTCCGTTTTTATTTTACATTTTCATTAGAGAAAAACAGGACACAAATAAAACGCTTGTAGAAAGAGTGGGTGAGTGTAGATGCTAGCAACTCAATTAGCTATAAATATCACTCGCTAAATTTCTTCCATTGTCAAATCTCTGATCCGTCTTTCTTATTCTCCCTTCCTCTCCCTCCCTTATTCTCCCTCCCTTTTTCTCCCTCTCTCTCTCCCTTATTCTCCCTTCCTCTCCCTCCCTTATTCTCCCTTCCTCTCCCTCCCTTTTTCTCCCTCTCTCCCGCTCTATCCTCCATTCTTCCCTCTCTCTTGCTCTCTCATTCCCCCTCCCTTCTTCTCTTGCTCTCCCCCCTCTTTCTCTCTCCCGTCCTCTCACTCTCTCTCTCCCTTCCCCGCCCTCCCCCCATCCTCTCCCTCCCTCTCTCTCTCTCCAGGAGAGAATGGTCTGTCTGGCTCTTCGTCAGGCTCTTCGGTGAGCTCTAGGGAGCGTGTGCGAGGCACGGGGGTGAAAGACTGCCCCTATTGCAGTAAAGCTTTCCGCTCTTCCCATCACCTTAAAGTGCATCTGAGAGTTCACACAGGTGAGCCTGCCACTAGCCCCCCCCCCCCCCCCCCCCCTCCCCAACTCACCTAACAATGGCTGGATCTCAAATCAACCCCTAGTCCGTAAACCCTACACTCTAGGGCCTAGGACGCTTATGCGTATCTATCCAACTTAGGGCCTAGGCACTCCTGTAGATCTGAGATGATTGGATAAGATACAGTATAAGCGTTACGGTAATAACTTCATCTCACTTTCTGATTGGCTGTGTGGAAATGTCGCCATATCTTCCATCTTCCGCTTCCACCTGTTCAATGAGAGTCAAAGTGGCTAGAAAGTAAGGGGCTAGACATCCATTTGGATTTCAGACAAATAATAACTAACACTACAGTCTACTCTAGCACACAAAATTTCAACTAACCTTAACTAACCCTAACCCTATATTGGGGACTTAACATCTAATTAAGTGCATACACCATTCATTAAATTCCTACTATTAAAGTTGCTGATTCTTAGACACAATCCTCTGCTCTGTCTGTTCAAATTCATTTGGCAAATAATTATACTTCAATAAATTGCCACTAGCACTATTTACTTTTAACACTTCCTTTTGAGTCTGATGGGGTATTACATGGAATGTCCTCCATGTCACTCTAGTTAGGGACTCCCGAGTGGCGCAGCTGTCTAAGGCACTGCATCTCAGTGTAACAGGTGTCACTGTAGTCCATAGGCTGAATCCAGGCTGCATCACATCTGGCCGTGATAGGGCGGCGCAAAATTGGCGTCGCCAGGGTAGGCCGTCATTGTAAATAAGTATTTGTTCATAACTGACTTACCTAGTTAAGTACAATTGAAGCCAGTCAGGGTTCTAGATTGTGATGGAGCACTGCCATCTGTTGTTTGAAATGTGTAACTACAACCTCATTTAATACTTTAATAACCATATAGTTTCCTCTCATGTACTCTATTGGCTCTATTTTAATGAACCTAATGCAATGGTCAATCGAAGCGCTGGGCAGTAGCACTGTAGGTTCGGGGATGTGTAAGAAATATTTGTTCTATTTTCACAAGCACAATTATCGGCGCAGATGCTAATGTTGCCGCGAAAGGGTTGGGTTTTTCATGAGAAAACAAGTTGTGGGTGTGTCGAGGCGTTGCCAATCAGAAAGTGCTCCATGGCTGAATATGTGGTTGCTTCAAGTTGTGTATTTACGGTCTTTTATATATTGACTTGGAATCCAAATGTTAGTCCATTATAGTTAGTTAAAGAGCTTACAGACAAAATGGTAAAATGTAGACCTATCCCGTCTTTGCTAAATATGTTATTTTGAATCTGTTTCCAGTCCACATTGTTCTAAGTATTTGCATGGCTTCAATGTCAATATATATATATATATATATATATATATATATTCAATATATCATTTGATTTACACAACATGCCTACCACTTTGAAGATGCAAAATATTTTTTCTTGTGAAAGAAATAAGACAAAAGAAAAGAGAACTTGAGCGTACATAACTGTTCACCCCCCCAAAGTCAGTACTTTGTAGAGCCACATTTTTGCAGCAATTACAGCTGCCAGTCTCTTGGGGTAAGTCTCTATAAACTTGGCACATCTATCCACTGGGATTTTTGCCCATTCTTCAAGGCAAAACTGCTCCAGCTCCTTCAAGTTGGATGGGTTTTGCTGGTCTACAGCAATCTTTAAGTCGTACCACAGAATCTCAATTGGATTTTCTTTTTATTCTTTCTTTATTTAACTAGGCAAGTCAGTTAAAAACAAATTCTTATTTACAATGACGGCCTAGGAACAGTGGGATAACTGTCTTGTTCAGGGGCAGAACGACAGATGTTTACCTTGTCTGCTCAAGGATTCAATCTTGCAACCTTTCGGTTTATTAGTCCAAAACTAACCACCAGGCTACCTGCCACCCCAAACCCCAGATTGAGGTCTGGGCTTTGACTAGGCCATTCCAAGACATATGAATGTTTCCCCTTCAACCACTCGAGTGTTGCTTTAGTAGTGTGCTTCAGGTCATTGTCATGCTGGAAGGTGAACCTCCGTCCCAGTCTCAAATCTCTGGAAGACTGAAACAGGTTTCCCTCAAGAATTTCCCTGTATTTAGCATCATCCAGCGTTCCTTCAATTCTGACCAGCTTCCCCGTCCCTGTCAATGAAAAACATCCCCACAGCATGATGCTGCCACCACCATGCTTCACATTGGGGATGGGGTTCTCGGGGTGATGAGAGGTGTTAGGTTTGCGCCAGACATAGCGTTTCCCTTGATTGCCAAAAATTCTAAATGTTATTCTCATATGACTAGAGTACCTTCTTCCATATGTTTGGGAGTTTCCCACATCCCTTTTGGCGAACACCAAACATGTTTGCTTAGTTTTGTCTTTAAGCAATGTTTTTTTTCTGGCCACTTTTCTGTAAAGCCCAGCTCTGTGGAGTGCTCGAAGGGGGATGAAGGTAGGCTAGTGGTTAGAGTGTTGGGCCAGTAACTGAAAGGTAGATCAAATCTCTGAGCTGACAAGATATAAAAAAAACTGCTGTTCTGCCCCTGAACAAGGCAGTTATCCCACTGTTCCTAGGCAGTCATTGTAAATGAGATTTTGTTCTTAACTGACTTGCCTAGTCAAATAAAAGTACGTAAATAAAAAAAATGGTATGTCATTGCAAGTCAAAACCTGGATAGGCTGTTTTTCCGCTGTCGAAATTCATGACATAGCAACCGTGTTACCACTAGAACCAGCTTTTGGTTGGGCTTAAAATATCTCTACCAACCCTGCCTGAAATTAGCACTTTGGATCATGTGTTTAAGGACACGCCTAAAATATTTCCTTCCATCTGAGAGAAAGAGTTCTGACATAAGACAGGTCAATTGGTCAAACCTGGCGTTAGGGCTGGAAAATGCCAGTGCATCAGTTTTTACATGACGAAATTGCAAACTAACGTGCATTTGACACTCGTGTCACCTTAACAGCAGCCAAAAAAGTGCCCTATATCAGAAATCCGGGCCTCAAGGTCCGCAGAATTGTTGTTTTTCTTTCCTCTGTGGAAAGAAACAGACTGTCCATAGTGAAGTTTGGGCAAATGCCAGATGGGCTGCTCCATCTTTAGTTCAGTGGGTTTTTGAGCAGAATTATAATTATACAAATGTTACTATCCATCTACTGACATTCCTCCATTGTACCAGTGCCCTGATAACCACAACTTGTGTATGTATCTCTTTCAGGGGAGAGACCGTATAAATGTCCCCACTGTGACTATGCTGGCACCCAGTCAGGCTCTCTAAAGTACCACCTCCAGAGGCACCACAGAGAACAGAGGAACACCATGGGAGCCTCTTCATCCACCGCCTCCTCACCAGGCCTCACCACCGCCTCCCTAGGCAGAGGGGGAGCTCCACAGGGGGAGGGGAGGGAGGGGATGGCCAAACAGCGCCGGCCCCAGAGCCTCAACCACAGCTCGGCCACCAGAGGCCTAGAGGAGACGCCTTCCTCCAGGCACAATCAGCACCAGCCCTGGATACTGGGCCTCCCCGAGCAGAGAGACAGGGAACACGCTAAGGCCATGGCAGGACTGAGAGAGGCAGATCTGGAGAGCCAGTACCGGTATCTGTCCGGGGTGATGGGGGCTTTGTACCAGGGAGGGATGGAGGGAGGGTGGACGGGGGAGTCACCAACCTCCACCCCCACCCCAACCCCACCAAAGGCGCCTAAAGTGTCCCGCCGCAAACCGCTCACCACCAGCCGTATGGTGCCAGCTAATGGGAGGGAGCGGAAGGGAGGGGGGTCAGCTCCTCGGGGTTCCCAGGAGGGAGGGTTGTTGTCCCAGCCCCTGGACCTCTCCCGCCGCCCCTCCCCTGGGCTCGGAGGTCTGGAGGAGGATGGAGTACCAGGAGGAGGTGGAGGAGCAGGGGATACCCTCAACCAGTGCCTGTTCTGTCCCTTCCGCACCTCCTCGGCCGAGCTCATGGCCATGCACCTCCAGGTCAACCACACCAGCAAGTCCAGGCGTAAGAGGAGGGCCCCCATCCCCACCGCCCTGGGTGACCACGGGCCTCAGAGGCCTCCCCAACCCAGGGCCGACCCCAACCCCCTGGCCCTGTGGAGGTAAGAGATGCTTTTAGTAGACACTCTTATCCAGAGTAACTTATAATCAGTGCATAGAAAAAAACACAGTAGACTCTCAAGTAGACTCTTCTGCTTATGACGTGTATGACATGGGTAACACTTCCTAAAGTTGATCCTGTCCCATCCTAGGTATCTGAGCGAGGCTGAAGACCGGGCCCCCCTGGAGGAGTGGGCCTCATCCAGGATGGAGAGGGAGAGGGGGACGGAGAACGGCCTCACACCAGAGGAAGGGGACCTCGAGGGTCGCTACGACCACCACCACCCCGAGGCTTCTAACCGGGCCTCCACCACAATCAGGAAAAAACAGAGTGGCCTCGTCAGTAGTAGGAAGTTGGATGAGGAAGAGGAGGAAGAGGAGGAAGAAGAAGAGGATTTGGAAGGGGAGAGCATTAGTCCTGGGGATTCACCTAGAGAGCATGGGATGAGGATGTCTCTCACCATGTCACCTTCCCTCGGCTCTGACCGTCTAACCAGAGGGGAGGAAGGAGTGATGGGGGACTAAACAACAACAACAATGTCATCCTGCAGAGTGAAGGGAAAAAGCGGTTCAACTAGACATGAAGGAAGTTGTTTGGGGGTCATAGGTTGGATGTCAAGTTCATATCACCTCTTTTATATAGTTCAAGGTCATTGTCAAGGTCACGACCCCCTGACCCTTGACTTTCAAGGGCCACGGACTGAGAACCATGTCCATGGAGAGGGTCATGTAAACAACAGCTCACATACCTCTTTAGGAACCCCTTTTAAACATCCTCCATTTTTATCTCTCTTCTTTTAATATTTACATCCCGGGAGTTCAGTGCAGTCCTCTCCATTTTCCCAACCAACCAAAACCCCCCTTGTACAAACACACAGTACAGTGTAGGACTTTTGAGGCCTTCTCTTCTATATTTCAACGTTTCCTGTTTTCCATTCCATCTCCTACCAAGAGGGCTAATTGTGATGATTTGATCGAGATTGTCCTCTTGCTGCTGTGAGTCTTAATATTAGTATGTGAGCAAAAAGAAACTGTGACCTCCTACTATTCCAGAGAACACAAAAATGATTTTATCAGACCTTTTACTTCATGTTTCGAGAATAATAATACTTATAAGAGTAACGTTGTTGATTAGTTATACAACCCACCGCTGTGAATGGAGGAAATCTTTAGCAGAACAAGTGTCAAAATAGGCCAAACTTCATCACAACACTTTCAAGGTCATATTATGGTCTGTTCAAGAGCACCGATTCGGAACCGCGGTTCAACCCGGAACCATTCAAGCTGTCAACTCAAGCTAAGCTATCCAACTGTCTGCAACAACAACAAAAAACACAACAGGAGCAACAGGAGCAACTTTTTAACAGACAACTATTGACATGACAATGATCAAGGACAAGATGATCCTGGACCCTGTTATCACTGCCTCATTGGTCGGATGGCTGTTCCAAGGTCACCACGGGAACAGAGGAGCAGTTTGTCATTTCCTGTTTTCCCCTCAGTTTAGTGCCTGTCTATGTATGGTATGTCGTCAAGGGAGATCTACAGTATAGACCAGTGTTTCTGGGCTCTTATAGAACAATGATATCTGAGTATACAGTATAAAGCTAAAGTATATATGTTTAAAAAATGGTTCTAGGGTATTGTGAATAGAAAGCTGTAGTGGTATACAAAGTGGTGTGGATCTGTCTCTCGTTACAAGAGACCGATAGCATCTCTCTGTGGCTTCTGTGAAAAGAAAAAGCACTTATTAGTTGATGATGATGAAACAATAGATATACATATGAATCAAAAGAGATCAAGGTGAAAGGTCAAGAAGTGAAAATGTAGGTGAAGGGTCAGAGGTCAGTGTTTACAGCAGAAATGCCAGCATGTTCAGAGTCGGACGTGGGATAGCGGTTATTTCTTACGTTGTCGTGGTGACCAACTGACAACTGAACAAACAGAAGACTGTTTTGGGGGACACGGGACCGACAGACAGACTGTGCATCCCGAACACAATCAGCTGACACGTCTGGTCAGGTGACCAAGGCTCCACGACCGTGTCACACTCTTTCATTTCATTCCTTTTACCAGAAAAAGAGAAAAAAAACAAGGGGGAGGAAAAATGGAGGAGAGAAAAGAGTAAGTTCCCTCACAGAGCGGGGGACCGAAGCTGAGAAAGGAAACTGTTGTACTCTTGGGGTACGCCGTCTTTTAGATGACTAGATTCATTTCTTTTTAAGAGAAGAAGAAGAACAGTAGAAAAGAGTAAGCATTAAAAAAAACTAACAAATCCATAGATACATTCCGGTAGAATGTGTGTGTAGCTTTTGTAAAGACAAGAAGATAAGAAAAAAATCCCTTTGTTTATTTTCATTTCAAGAAGAGAAGCTTACAGAGAAGGTTATGAATATAGGTAATAATAATAAATATAAGGCTTGTTGTTGTGAGGAAAACACTAGTTGGAATGTCTGTCTATCAGGGTTGGGGTCAATTCCATTTCAATTCCAGTCAATTCAGAAAGTCAACCCGATTCCAATTCCAAATTTTCCCCATTGAAGAGAATTGGAATTTCAGTTTACTTCCTGAATTGACTGGAATTTAAATGGAATTGACCCCAACCCTGCTGTCTATAAAGAGCACTGTGCAAGGTTTATCATTTCCCAAAGTAGTCATTTTATTTTGACTTTATCGATAGACCAAAACCTATATCTTATGAAAATGTAATGAGTCACATTCTGTTGGAGTAAACAGCTGCCGTTTCCATCCCCTCGCCCCGATAAATCAATCAATCAATCAATCAATAATCCAATCAAAACTTTATTGTCATGTTATTATTAAGTGCTTGTATGAGATTCAAGTTGACATCACAAAATATAATTTGATATCAAAATATGAACCTATACCTAGTATCACATACCATAGCCATGGTATTGTCTTAGAGCATCATACCACACACAGTTCTGCACACAGTGAACATGCAAATATAAAAAATCCCTACTCATGATTGTAAACATCACTAAACTATTTGATTGGATAAGTCCTGCCTTCTCGCCCTCTTTGCCCATTGGTTGACGGCGAGAGCCTGGGATCGGAACAGCAGCCTTACTTTTGGTTTACGTGTTTTACTTCTATCCTCATTAGAGCGCCTTATATGAGTTTAGAAGTTCTCTAAGTGGTGTTTCCTTAAAGACAGGCTACATCCATAACTGCACTCTATTCCCTATATAGTCCGTTACTTTTGACCAGGACCATTGAGCCCCGGTCAAAACTAGTGCTATGAACCCTGATCGAAAGTAGTGTACTATTTAGGGAATAGAGTGCCCGTTTGGATGTAGACTGTAGTGTCAAAGCCACCGTGCCTTCTGTGTCAAGCACTTCCTGGATTTGGTATTTTGTAAGCTCACCAAAAGCACTTAGCCCACATCTGTCTCTCTTTCTCTCTCTCTCTCTCTCTCTCTCTCTCTCTCTCTCTCTCTCTCTCTCTCTCTCTCTCTCTCTTTCTCATCCTCTCTCATTTGTGACCTTCCAATTTTGTTCTGTCCACTCCCTCCCCCCTTTCAATCCCTTTATCCTTTCATGTCTGTGTGTATGTCTCTCTCTCTTTTCTTCCTCTCTTCCGTAACCTGTTACTCTCTCTCTCTCTCTTCTCTACCTCCCTTCCGTACCCTCTCTCTCTTTTCTTCCTCTCTTCCGTAACCTGTTACTCTCTCTCTCTCTTCTCTACCTCCCTTCCGTACCCTCTCTCTCTCTTCTTCCTCCCTTCCGTACCCTCTCTCTCTCTTCTTCCTCTCTTCCGTAACCTGTTACTCTCTCTCTCTCTCTCTTCTCTACCTCCCTTCCGTACCCTCTCTCTTCTTCCTCTCTTCCGTAACCTGTTACTCTCTCTCTCTCTCTTCTCTACCTCCCTTCCGTACCCTCTCTCTCTTCTTCCTCTCTTCCGTAACCTGTTACTCTCTCTCTCTCTCTTCTCTACCTCCCTTCCGTACCCTCTCTCTCTTCTTCCTCTCTTCCGTAACCTGTTACTCTCTCTCTCTCTCTTCTCTACCTCCCTTCCGTACCCTCTCTCTCTTCTTCCTCTCTTCCGTATCCTGTTACTCTCTCTCTCTCTTCTCTACCTCCCTTCCGTACCCTCTCTCTCTCTTCTTCCTCTCTTCCGTAACTTGTTACTCTCTCTCTCTTCTCTACCTCCCTTCCGTACCCTCTCTCTCTCTTCTTCCTCTCTTCCGTAACCTGTCACTCTCTCTCTCTCTTCTCTACCTCCCTTCCGTACCCTCTCTCTCTCTTCTCTACCTCCCTTCTGTACCCTCTCTCTCTCTCTCTTCTCTACCTCCCTTCCGTACCCTCTCTCTCTCTCTTCTCTACCTCCCTTCCGTACTCTCTCTCTCTCTTCTCTACCTCCCTTCCGTACCCTCTCTCTCTCTTCTTCCTCTCTTCCGTAACCTGTCACTCTCTCTCTCTGTGGCACCATTAGAAGGTGATGATGTGTACTATCTGGTATTGAGGCCTTTTATTCTTAGATTTGTATTGTCAGTTTGTGTGATGTTCGTACATTTGTTTGACATTTGATGCCTGATGAGATGGAGTAACATGATGAGATGGAGTCTTCTTCTTATAATTATTATTATTATTGCTTTGGCATTATTATGGAGAAGAAAGAAAGAAAAAAAGAAAAAAAATGTGTTGTTTAATGTTGTACAGAACATTATAGCACTAGAGATGTTGTGTTTTTAAAAAGAGAGCATAAACCCAAGTGCTAGTCCCGCCCACTCCTCCCTCCCATTGGCAGATAGGACAAGTGCCCTGCCAACGATAGGAGAAGTGACCTAAAGGTAACTGACTTGCCCTCAAACTGACACACATGTTCGATCCAATGAATCTAATCCACATCGTACTCTTAAATTACCCACAGAATATGTCATATTTTGTATTTAAATGCTTTAACCAGGCAAGTCAGTTAAGAACAAATTCTTATTTACAATGACGGCCTACCCCAGCGATGCTGGGCCAATTGTGCATCGCCCTATGGTACTCCCAATCACGGCCAGTTGTAATACAGCCTGGAATCAAACCAAGGTCTTTAGTGACGCCTCTAGCACTGAGATGCAGTGTCTTAGACCACTGCACCAATTTGGAGCACTATATATAATGTGATAATATGTGATAATATGAATGTCCCAGACAGGCAACAGGCAATCTTAAATATTTCCTCAATTGCTTTTTGCACTGAAAATCTCCCTGAAACATGCTTGAAATATTTTAATTGGTGCCTAGCGACACTCACCAGACAGTTTATTAGGTACACCTATCTAGCACCAGTTCGGACCCCCCTTTTCCTCCAGAACTGACTAAATTCTTGTGTCATTCTACAAGGTGTCAGAAATGTTCAAAAGGAGATTGGTCCATGCTGACACGATGGCATCACCCAGCTGCTGCAGATTGGACGGCGGTACAGCCTGTTCCTTCTCATCCCAAATATGTTCTATTTGGTTGATGTCTGGGGACTGCGCAGGCCACTCAAGTACAACTCACTGTCATGTTCCAGGCAATGTTTTTCCACTCCTCAGTTGTCCAGAGTTGGTGATTGCGTGATCACTGGAGCCGCTTCTTCTTGTTTTTAGCTGATAGGAGTGGAACACTTGGTGGTCGTCTGCTGCAACAGCCCATCCGTGACAAGAAGTTGTGCCGTTCTGCACACCACTGTTGTAGTGCGCCGTTATTTGTCTGTTTTTCGGCCCACCTGTTAGTTTGCATGATTCTTGACATTTTCCTTCGATCTCTCATCAACGAGCTGTTTTTGCCCACAGAACTACCGCTGACTGGATGTTTTTTATTTGTAGCACCATTCTCAGTAAACCCTAGACACTGTCATGCCTGAAAAGCCCAGGACGGCAGCCATTTCTAATATATTGCTTCTGGCATGTTGACACCACGCCCAAAGTTGCTTAGGTCACTCGTTTTGCCCATTCTAACGTTCAGTCGAACAGTAACTGAATGCCTTGGTGCCTGTGTGCCTGATTTATATAGCAAGCCATTGCCACATGATTTACTGTCTATAGGAGCAATCCATTTTGTACCTAATAAACTGTCCAGTTAGTGTATATTGTTGACCCTTAATTTCTTAGTTGTTTTTTTCAAAGAAAAAAAACTATAGTGGTGTGTGAGGGCATCCTATAGTGATAGGTTGTGTCCCAAATGGCACCGTATTCCCTATTAAATGCCCTGCTTTTGACCAGGGCCATAGGGCTCTGGTCCAAAGCAGTGCACTATAGGGTGCCGTTTGGTCTAACACCACTGTCTGTTGGAGAGGTGGAGGGAAGTGCTGGGTTTGGGCTCTTGTGTAGATTACTGCCATTGCAGTGAGGGAAAAATGTACCTAACATAGTAGTAACTAATAATATGAGTTTGTGGACAGATTTAAAAAACAACATTAGAGATGAATAAACGCAAAGAAAAACAAGGTTTGACTATTTCTTTTTGTGAGTCCTGTGTCATTCTCTAATGCTCTCTTACAGTGTTGTTATTTCAAAGTCAGTACCTGAGAAGGATGGAAGGGGGACAGAGGTCAAGAAAAAGACAGAACACAAAGAAAGAAACCTTGAGAGGAACCAGAGCCCATATCCACAAAACCTCTCGGAGTCGGAGCACTGATCTGGGATCAGTTCTTCCTTTTGGATCATAATGAATAATAGATATTATATGTATCACACAGAACATGAACCTGGGTTCATCACTAGTTTTGACATTTGTAGGCGGGGCTACCTCATCACATGACCCTGACCGAATCAAGTGTGTTACATAAGAACAGATCCTAGATCAGCAGTCCTACTCTCAGATGCATTCAATTATATGTAGGGTTACAACATAAGATTAAAGCTGCAAGCAGCATTGCCGGAGTTCAGCTGTGTGCCCAATGTGCCCCCATTAGGACAAGTTGGACACATTGCCCTAGTACGAGTTAATTCTGTACTATTTGAAATGCTTGCCAAATATCAGAAGTCAAAATCAAACTGATCATGCAATATTATTTGCTTTTGATGTATTTTGGACCATTTTCAATGATGTTGACTACTTTAAACATCTTCTCCAGAACTGCTGGACCGATAGGAACCAAATTTGGTATATAGCGGCTATGAATTTGGTATATAGCATCACAATTTGGTATATAGCATCACCATTTTCCAAAACTAGCTGAAAAAGTATGGTCGCTATGAGGCAATGAGCTTGAATAAAAGATTTTACCTGTCCAACAGTACCACAATGTGGACAAACTCAACCATATTTTACAGGTTAGCTAGACTATCCTTGAACGTGTGTGCCAAATTTCATCACTTTGAGTCAAACAGATCAAGAGATATAAAAATGTGCCCGTTATAGCGCTACCATGTGGTCAATATGAATGTGCTGAGCTATGTTCACTCTTCACACTTTTTGGAACATGTGTACCAAGTTTCGTTACAATACAAATATATGTGACTGATTTATATACATTTATTTGACAAACCACGCCCACGTGAATGTTTATTGGTCCATTACGGCCATGTTGTTTGATGTACTAGCCTGGGTTATAGTGTGTTAACTGACCTTGGTCCATAGATGCCATATATCAAGTTTTGCAAAGATCGGTCATTCGGTGCCAGAGTAGCATTTGAAGTGTTTTTTGACAACATTCAAAATGATGGAGAATCCATCAGGGTGGACTTTATGGGTTCTTGAGGCAAATCTGTTCAATGTGAGGAAACTAAACTAAAATTTCATGAATCTAGGTCAAACGGGGTGCAGAGGCTGATCTTTCAAACTTTGCATTTTTTATTGCTTGTTAAAGCGACACCATGTGGCCAATTGGCATGATATTGCATGAGAGGGTGTGGCCCTTGGGACTTTACCAT
Source organism: Oncorhynchus kisutch (assembly GCF_002021735.2). Lineage (NCBI taxonomy): Eukaryota > Metazoa > Chordata > Actinopteri > Salmoniformes > Salmonidae > Oncorhynchus > Oncorhynchus kisutch. Next base: position 15,386,957 of record NC_034189.2, on the reverse strand, counting down.
GTTGCTAAATTGCACAATCCTGGGCCTTTTAATCTCACTGGAATTTGCTTATTTCCCACCGAAACGGCAGAAAAATGAACATATTAATAACAATAATCAACTGGACCGCTGGACCGATCTGAACCAAATTCGGTAAATAGCATCAAAAGCACTATTTTCAAAACTCTAGCTGAAACAATATGGCCGCTATGGAACAATGAGCTTGCATGAAAAACAATAATGAACGGCAACAAACACAACAGGGTTTCACCAGCTTTGCTGCTGAACCCCTAATTAACACACAAGATTAAAACTTGATGGGACTTCACCATGCCTTCACTAAAGGGTTACGACATCCATGTGACTATACACTGTTGAACCATCATGGCGCAGTGTGCCATGATAAATGATATTATCATATGAGAGTGTCTAGTCATACTGGCCTATAACAGTGGTGGCCTATAACAGTGTTGCGAGCACCGGAGGACTCCACCCTTCACCTCTCACAACTTGGAACATCCAAAATGGCACCATATTCCCTAATTAGTGCACTACTTTTGAACAGGGCTCGTGGGGCTCTTGTCTATAGTCCTATATAGTGCCATTTGGCATGCACGTCTTGACTGTAAAAATAGACGGTGGAGCTCTATCGTCCTCTAGTGGGTATAACAGGCACATCTAGATTCTCAGGTATCATTAATGTGATTCTGTGACTGGAGGGATATGAATGTGATTATGATAGAGGGGGGCCATGCTGTCTGTTTTCCTGGCTGATACAATTAAAACATCGTAAGGAAAATGTGTGGTTCCCATTCCTCAGAGGGGAACGATAGCACAATGTAGGTCTAATGGTCAGGTACCCACACATTTTCCTGACATAGGATGAACAGAACATATATTAGATAGCATCACTGTATATCATTAAATATGATACGACGATTGATGATGTCATGTCGGCCTATTTTGAGATCTATGCTTCTCATAGCGCATGCACCAGTCATTAAATATGACGCATTTTTGGAGTTCATCTAAATGGTGTAATTTTTACATTAAAATCTGATCAAACTTCTCTAGTTTTAATTGTTTTGTTAGAAATGTTACTTTATCTATTCCCAAGTGATTTATTCAAAGATTCATGTCCAGGAGTAAGCGTCAGCGCATCACCGCTCAGTTGGCACAAGGGCAAGTCTCCAGTGAGTGGGTGAGAGCGCTCTTGAGTGGGCGAGCAAGAAAGAGTAGAAGAGAGGGTGGGGGGAGGCAGAGAGGTACCGAAGATTCTGACGTTCTCTGTTGCACAAAACCGCACTGCTTGCTCTGACTGCACTGTCCATGCTGCTGTATCCTAGACTGTCTGCTTGAGACGGAGTCCGTTTACTCCACTCTACACCCGACTCTTCTGTCTTTGGCGCATCCTTTTAGTTTCTCTTTAAAACCTTTGATCGACTGAAGTGTTTTTCCAAGGAAAGAGACCGTTGAAACTGCCAGTATAACCGGTTATAAAAACGTGAAGAAGTCACTTGTTTGAATAACTCTCTCCCCACTGCACGTACTCAACATGAGCGAGGTAGGTGTGCAGATCAACTATATCTGTTTCTAACAGTTGGAGCCGCAGTTGTTGTTAGAATATATTAATGAGGTGATTATTATTATTCTGCCGTTATTGTACTGATTGGGTTTAAGGCTATGCGCTATGAGAATGCACAATATAACTCCCATTTGTTATTAAATCCGCACCATTCAATAAATCCCATGGTTATGCTTGGATGGAAATGATAGCCAATTTTTTATTCACTTTAACATGGGAACGTATTCATTTTTACCCTGCCCACATAACTGTCTATCTGAGTATCTTTAAGATGATACCACCATGACACACCGCACCTCCACCCCATGGCCGCAACCCATGCAAGGTGCGGTAAAAACATTTTTAAAAGTCTTGCGACTATTGTTTGGCTCCGGTCCCAAATCAAACTGGCACAGTACCGAGAGCGCGAGGCGAGAATCACTGGACGTCCGCACACAAATACCTGGCTGTTACCGGCTCTACGTTGTAGACTACCGAGGCCTGCATCGCCGATGGGCATTGTGAACAGCCGTTCAAGCCCAGTGATGGGTGGCAAAAGTCTCCTCCGCCGCCGGTGTGAATTGTCACGCAGATGTCAGACACACCTGTTTCTCTGGAATAGAGATGATTTTATTACGAACCATCTGGGCTATATGACTACGCGGTCTATCATGGACTTAAACCATGATGTAGCACGTCCATGTATTTTCCAATTGATCAAATAAACTTTAGTCTTTATGGTTTAGCCTGCCTGTTTTGTCTCTACCCATTTTGTCTCTGGAATCCATTTATTAAGAAGTAAATGTAATTTGCCATTTGACTATTCAACATGTTATTTTTAGGCCTACAGTAATCGAGACTAAATTGGACACCCTTTATAATGTTTCAGACTTGTAAGTGGCACCCTATTCCCAGGGCTCATAGGACTGGAGGAGGGTGCCAATGGGCCCTCGTCGAAATAGTGCACTAAATAGAGAATACCATTTGGGAAATATCCAAATATGATAGTTTTTTGCCAAGTTTGCTTTGGTTCTTGGTGAATCTGGTTTTTTTCTCACTTTTAGTTAATGGTTTATATAGGATCATATACTGTATGTTCACGTATTAGAGATATTTTTTTTTACCTTTAATTTACCTAGGGAAGTCAGTTAAGAACAAATTCTTATTTACAACGACAGCCTAGGAACAGTGGGTTAACTGCCTTGTTCAGGGGAAGAACAACCGATTTTTCCCTTGTCAGCTCAGCGATCTTTCAACCTTTCAGTTACTAGTCCAACACTCTAACCACTAGGCTACCCTGCCACCACATAATTCAGGTTTGAAATGTTCTTGAACTACACTTATTCATATCTTTCAAAGTTTGCCTACAACTTATTAAGAGCAATAATCACAATACTTATTAGTGACACTATTAATCGGTTTTGCCATTTCGATTTTAATAAATAATTTTATACTGAACAAAAATATAAATGCATCATGCAACAATTTCCTTGTTTTTACTGAGTTACAGTTCATATAAGGAAATCAGTCAGTTGAAATAAATGCATTAGGCCCTAATCTATGGATTTCACATGACTGAGATATGCATCTGTTGGTCACATATACCTTTGAAGAAAATGGGCCTCAAAACTGGCCTCAGGATCTCATCACGGTATTTTTGTGCATTCAATTTGTCACTGATAAAATGCAACTGTGTTCATTGTCTGTAGTTTATACCTGCCCATACCATAACCCCACCGCCACTATGGAGCACAACATAGACATCAGCAAACTGCTCGCCCACACAAGGCCATACATGTGGCTTGCGGTTGTGAGACCGGTTGGATGTACTGACAAATTCTCTAAAATGACATTGGAGGTGGCCTATGGTAGAGAAATTAACATTCAATGCTCTGGTAACAGCTCTGGTGGATATTCCAATTCCATGCTCCCTCCAAACACATCTGCGGCATTGTGTTGTGCACAAACTGCACATTTTAGGCCTTTTATTGTCCCAGCACAAGGAGCACCTGTGTAATGATCATGCTGTTTAATCAGCTTCTTGAAATGCCACACCTGTCAGGTGGAAGGATTATCTTGGCAATGGAGAAATGCTCACTAACAGGGATGTAAACATATTTGTGCAGAACATTTGAGAGAAATAAGCTTTTTGTGTGTATGGAAAATGTATTGGATGTTCAATTTCAGCTCATGAAACATGGGACCCAGACATTTCAATGCTCTTTTTATATTTTTGTTCAGTGTATATGGACAGGGGGAGGGATCTGAACCTTGATCAGCACTCCTACTCTGAGTCACTTTGTGAATACGGGCCCTGCACTGCAGTCGCACTGTTGGCTAACTTACTCCGTGCCACTTGGTGCTCTTGTTGGTTGTGTTGGATAAGTAGTGTGGACAGATGGCTCTTCTATTTGTCACCGTTTCGCGACCCCCCTGTCGGCTTTATCTTTTTTTCAAATCTACTTTCCACCCAAGGCTGACATGTTTTATGGTGTTCCTGCTATTCTTCATCCCTTTAGTAAAACCACACAATATTCCCCTTAGCAACAGCGCGAGAACATACTGTACAGCCAAGTTAAAACTCGTGCGCACATATCCGGGAGCGCCAATATGCGCGGCGCATTTGCAAGCCTCTGAAGACAAGAGTTGAGTAGCATGCAATGAAACGAGTTGCCTTATGTAAGTTATGTTTGGCGCCAGAATTGACACAGCTGCTTGTTTTGAAGACTTTCTTTTCATTTTGTACTTGTCGCCTCTCTTGTCAAGTTCAGACTCGTTGGAATTTGTGAGTGATATTTATTTATTCATAAAATATACAATTATATAGACTAGGATGTAGCACAGATAGATATAAGAAATTACATTTGCGCAACTGTCGCAAGTGCCTGCAGGCAGCCTACACACGCACACATGCTTGCAATTAACAGTTAGCAGGTTTCCTCCTCACTAAACACGTTCTATTTTAATCATGTGCGGCTAATTAGCAGGTCTTAATTGCAGCGCGAGGCCAATCCTCCAGCCACTGAGGCAAAAAGTGAAAAAGTGCCAATCCCCCCTCCATCTCTCAACCTATCCCCCTTATCTCTCTGGCTTCCTGACTCTATCTCTCCCCCTCTCGTCTTCTTGACTGGGATGTTAGAATATTATTGGCTTTTCGCTCGGTCCCCTCCTCTTCTCCTTTCTCCCTCTTCCCCGACAGGGAGATAATCCCTTTATTTCTATCTATAAATAAAGACATTTTACTGCTGAGGAGGGTAGTTCCTCTTTCTCTCTCCTCCCATGGACCCGATGCGGGTTTTAAGCCTTCCTGTAGGCTTATACACTACTATTCAAAAGTTTGGGGTCACTTAGAAATGTCCTTGTTGTTGAAAGAAAAATACATTTTCCCCCCACTAAAATAACATCAAATTGATCAGAAATACAGTGAAGACATTGTTAATGTTGTAAATGACTATTGTAGCTGGAAACGGCTACAGAGGCCCATTATCAACAACCATCACTCCTGTATTCCAATGGCACGTTGTGTTAGCTAATCCAAGTTTGTCATTTTAAAAGGCTAATTGATCATTAGAAAACCCTTTTGCAATTATGTTAGCAAAAAGAAGCAATAAAACTGTCCTTCTTTAGACTAGTTGGAAAAGTCCATGAAGAACAAGAGCATCTCCTCCCAGCTGCACACTGCTCTGAGGCTAGGTAACACGGTCACACCACCGATAAATCCATGATAATCGAACATTTCAAAAAGCATTTCTCTACGGCTGGCCATACTTTCCTCCTGGTTACCCCAACCCCGGCCAACTTTCGACTCTGTCAATCACCGTATTATTATCGGCAGACTCAACAGCCTTGGTTTCTCAAATGACTGCCTCGCCTGGTTCACCAACTACTTCTCAGTTCGAGTTCAGTGTGTCAAATCAGAGGGCCTGTTGTCCGGACCTCTGGCAGTCTCTATGGGGGTACCACAGGGTTCAATTCTCGGGCTGACTCTTTTCTCTCTATATATCAATGGTGTTGCTCTTGCTGCGGGTGATTCCCCGATCCACCTCTACGCAGACGATGCCATTCTGTATACATCTTACCCTTCTTTGGACACTGTGTTAACTAACCTCAAACGGTCTCTAACCAGAATAGAAATAGGAGTGGGAGGCCCTGGTGTGCTCCCAGCATCCCGGAGTCGCCTCTTCACTGTTGACGATGAGACTGGTGTTTTGCAGTTACTATTTAATGAAGCTGCCAGTTGAGGACTTGTGAGGCATCTCTTTCTCAAACTAGACCCTGTATTGTACTTGTCCTCTTGCTCAGTTTCTATTCTGGTTAGGGCCAGTTTGTGCTGTTCTGTGAAGGGAGTAGTACACAGCATTGTGCGAGATCTTCAGTTTCTTGGCAATTTCTCACATGGAATAGCCTTCATTTCTCAGAACAAGAATAGACTGACGAGATTCAGAAGAAATGTCTTTGTTTCTAGCCATTTTGAGCCTGTAATCGAACGCACAAATGCTGATGTTCCAGATACTCAACTCGTCTAAAGAAGGCCAGTTGTATTGCTTCTTTAATCAGGACAACAGTTTTCCGCTGTGCTAACATAATTAACCTTTTAAAATGATCAACTTGGATTAGCTAACACAACGTGCCATTGGAACACAGGAGTGATGGTTGCAGATAATGGGCCTCTGTACGCCTATGTAGATATTCAATAAAAAATCTGCCGTTTCCAGCTACAATAGTCATTTACAACATTAACCATGTCTACAGTGTATATCTTATCAATTTGATGTTATTTTAATGGACAAAAAAGTAGCTTTTCTTTCAAAAACAAGGACATTTCTAAGTGACCCCAAACTTTTGAATAGTATTGTATATATTATTATTCTTACAGTAATGTCTCTTTTGTTGTACCAATACATGCATTTGTGGGCCTTGTATAACAGGTTGCATATGCTTTGGGTCTATTCTTTATCCCCTCCAATATATCTTTAGCTGTGCTGTTTTTCTTAGAGATGTAGAGTGGTATTCGTGGTTCGATTAAAGACCAACACATGCTGTGAAAATTATGAAAATGAAAAAAATTATCCATAAAGGGCAGTTAAATGTCTAAAGTCAAACCTGTCATGTTTTCTTGTTCTCTCCCTTTGTCACTCCCTTCCCTCTCTCCTCTTTCCTATGCTCCTCCTCTTTAAGACCCCTTGTCTGTTTCTCTTCAAACCTCCCTCCCTCCCTCCCTCCCTCCCTCCCTCCCTCCCTCCCTCCCTCCCTCCCTCCCTCCCTCCCTCCCTCCCTCCCTCCCTCCCTCCCTCCCTCCCTGTCTCTCCATTTCACCGTTTCAAACTGCATCATCAGACATCATACCAAATGGCACCCTATTCCCTACATAGTGCACTACTTCTGACCATAGCCCTGTGGGTGCTGGTCAAAAGTAGTGCACTTCGTAGGGAATAGGGTGTCATTTAGGACACATCCATAATCCTTCATTTCCCAGGTGTCAGTCTATTTTTGAAGTACGTTACCAAATAGACTCCCTTCCATCCACCTACTTACAGTACTTACATAAAACCATTAACTGCACATAGTTTACATTAAGGGCCAATATTTCTGGTTGGAGAGCGAGGTAGCGAGCGTTGGTTGAAAGTCATCATCAGATCTTGACGTCTGGAGAAGGAGAGAGAGAAGGAGAGAAAGAGAGAAGGGGTAGAGATAGAGAGAGTGAAAGAAGAGTATGAGAGAAAGAGTGATGAAGAGCAATTGAGAGAGAGGGAGCTATATAGAGATAGAGTGAGTGAGAGAGAGAGGGAGAGGGTGGGGAGATAGAGATAGACAGAGGGAGAGGGTGGGGAGATAGAAATAGAGAGGGAAGAGAGAGATATAAAGATAAATAGTTGATCAGGTGATGACATGACAGTATCAGATTGAGAGAGAGAAAGAGAGAGATGATCAGCTGATGACATTGCAGTATCAGATTGAGAGAGAGAGAGAGAGAAAGAGATGATTAGGTGATGACATGGCAGTATCAGATTGAGAGAGAGAAAGAGAGAGATGATCAGCTGATGACATTGCAGTATACGATTGAGAGAGAGAGAGAGAAAGAGATGATTAGGTGATGACATGGCAGTATCAGATTGAGAGAGAGAAAGAGAGAGAGAGATGATCAGGCCATGACATGGCAGTATCAGATTGAGAGAGAGAAAGAGAGAGAGAGATGATCAGGCCATGACATGGCAGTATCAGATTGAGAGAGAGAAAGAGAGAGAGAGATGATCAGGCCATGACATGGCAGTATCAGATTGAGAGAGAGAAAGAGAGAGAGAGATGATCAGGCCATGACATGGCAGTATCAGATTGAGAGAGAGAAAGAGAGAGAGAGATGATCAGGCCATGACATGGCAGTATCAGATTGAGAGAGAGAAAGAGAGAGAGAGATGATCAGGTGATGACATGGCAGTATCAGATTGAGAGAGAGAAAAATGTCAAATTGTCATTAGAGATCAACAAGGAAAGGACTTGATTTGTATTATTTGACATCTTCAGAAAGAAAGTACAGGAGAGGGTATCAGAGTGGCAGTCCTTAACATGTCTCATATCTGGATATTGAATTACATGATGCAAGGCAATGAAGAACAGTTTGTTCTTATGAAGAGAAAGGGGGAAGCCAAGACCTTTTAAAACAGAAGAAACCGAGTGTTGACTAACTGGTCTATGGGGAGGTTCATATAGAGACGGTCAAAGTGGTTCAGGATGGAAAATAAAAGCGAGGACTGGAGTCCCTCAAAATGACATGTTCTGCAGTGAGAAAACAGCTAGGTGGATACAGAAGGCCTATACTGTAGAACAGTGTGTGTGTTTCCACGTTTTTGCGTGCTTTTGTTCCTCTGTGTGTGTGCTTGTGCTCGTGTGTGTGTATGTGTCCATCTGGCTAAGTGCAGTTGGGAGCAGTGAGGATAACATACAGCAGTCCAGTATGTAGTCTGGAGGAGTGACAGACAGACAGCTGGTGGAGGACAGTTTACATCCCCATGAACAGCCGGCTGGATTATGAATTCAGTATAGATCTGGGCCAAATGGCCATACTACTGTAACACACAGCTGAACACAGAGTAAGGTTACAAAATCTCTCTCTTGCTTGTCTCCCTCTCTCACTTGTCTCGTTTGTCTCTCTCTCGCTTGTCTCGTTTGTCTCTCTCTCGCTTGTCTCGTTTGTCTCTCTCTCGCTTGTCTCTCTCTCTATCTCTCCTGAGCATTGTCCTATGGGCCATTTGGGACGCAGACATAATCCTCCATCTCCCAGGTGTCAGTGTATTTTTGAAGTACATTACCCAATAGACTCCCTTCCATCCACCTACTTACAGTACTTACATAAAACCATTAACTGGAAATAGTTTACATTGAGGGCCAATATTTCTGGTTGGAGAGCGAGGTAGCGAGCGTTGGTTGAAAGTCATCGTCAGATCTTGATGCCTGGAGCGAGAGAGAGGGGAGGGAGGGAGAGAGAGAAAGAGGGTGGGGGGTAGGGAGAGAGGGGTAGACAAAGACAGAGAGATAGAAAGAGGGGGTAGAGAGAGAGGGGTAGAGTGAGAGAGAGAGAGGGAGTAGAGAGAGAGAGAGAGAGAGAGAGAGAGGGAGTAGAGAGAGATAGAAAGAGAGGGTAGAGAGAGAGGGGAGGGAGGGGGAGAGAGAAAGAGGGTTGGGGGAGAGGGGTAGACAAAGAGAGAGAGATAGAAAGAGAGGGTAGAGAGAGAGGGGTAGAGAGAGAGAGGGAGTAGAGAGAGAGAGAGAGAGAGAGGGAGTAGAGAGAGATAGAAAGAGAGGGTAGAGAGAGAGGGGAGGGAGGGAGAGAGAGAAAGAGGGTGGGGGGAGAGGGGTAGACAAAGAGAGAGAGATAGAAAGAGAGGGTAGAGAGAGAGGGGTAGAGAGAGAGATAGAGAGAGGGGGTAGAGAGAGAGAGAGATCAGGTGATGATATGGCAGCATCAGATATAGAAATAGAATAATGGCAAGTTGTGATTATAGAAAAAAAAAGAAAGAAAGGACATTATTTTGTGTTTATTTGTAATGTTTAGAAATTAAGTAGCGGAGGAGAGTGTATCAGAGTGGCCGTCCTTAACATGCTCCATATCTGAATATTGAATTACGTTATGCAAGGCAATGCAGTTTGTCCTCTGCTTGCTTCATTGCTTAAGTATGGAGAGCTAGACCTATTAAAAGATAAGAAACTGAGTGTTGACTAACTGGTCTATGAAGTATTTGTGTTTGTTTTTATTAAGGAGCTGCTACCAAGGCTACTCTTCCGGGGGTCCAGCAATATTAAGGCAGTTACAAACTATTTAAAATATGACATTTCATAAGACTTTACTCTATACATGTAGTGCGCTCCCTTAGGCCACTACACCACTATCACATATTTACAATACAACATCCATGTGTACATGTGTGTACAGTGTGTCTTATCACCTGTATGTGTGTCTATGCCTGTGTGTGTCTCTTCACACTCTCTGCTGTTCCATAAGGTGTATTTTGATCTGTTTTTTTTTATCTGATTCTACTGCTGCATCAGTTATCTGATGTTGAAGAGAGTTCCATGTAGCCATGACTCTAAATAGTACTGTGCGCCTCCCATAGTCTGTTCTTGACTTGTGGATTGTGAATAGACCTCTGGTGGCTTGTCTTCTGGGGTGTGCATGGGTGTCTGAGCTGTGTGCTAGTAGTTTAATCAGACATCTCGGTGGATTCAGCATGTCAACACTTCTTACAAAAACAAGTAGTTATGAAGTCAATCTCTCTTCCACTTTGAGCCATGATAGATTTATATGCATATTATTAATGTTAGCTCTCCGTGTACTTTTAAGGGCCATCCGTGCTTCCCTGTTCTGAGCCAATTGTAATTTTCCAAGGTTTCTCTTTGTGGCACCTGAACACACGACTGAACAGAAGTCCAGGTGAGACAAAACTCACCTGGACTGTAGGACCTGCCTTGTTCATAGTGTTGTTCAAAAGGCAGAGCAGTGCTTCATTATGGACATACTTGTCCCAATTTTAGCTACTGTTGTATCAACATGTTTTGACCATGACAGTTTACAATCCAGGGTTACTCCAAGAAGGTTAGTCACCTCAACTTGCTTAATTTACACATGATTTATTACAAGATTTAGTTGAGGTTTATGGTTTAATTAATGATTTGTCCCAAATATAATGCTTTTAGTTTTTTAAATATACAGGACTAACTTATTCCTTGCTACCTATTCTGAAACTACCTGCAGCTCTTTGTTAAGTGTTGCTGGGATTTCACACGCTGTAGTAGCTAACGTGTATAGTGTTGAGTCATCCGCATACATAGACCCGCTGGCTTTACTCAAGGCCAGCAGCATGTCATTAGTAAAGATTGAAAAAAGTATGGGGCCTAGACAGCTGCCCTGGGGAATTTCTGATTCTACCTGGATTATGTTGAAGAGGCTTCTATTAAAGAACAAGTAGCTTTTTATCCACAATATAGCAGTAACACATACGTTTTTCCATCATCAGACTAGCCACACTGAAGTCTAACAAAATTGCTCCCACTATCTTTTTATCATCAATTTCTCTCAACCTATCATCAGTCATTTGTGTAGGTGCTGTGCTTGTTGAATGTCCTTTTCTATAAGCCTGCTAAAAGTTTTTGTCAATTTGTTTACAGTAAAATAGCATTGTATCTGCTCAAACACAATTTTCCCCAAAAGGTTACTAAGGGTTGGTAACAGGCTGATTGGTCGGCTATCTTGGGTAGCAGAATTACTTTTTCTTTCCTCCCGGCCTGAGGGCACACGCTTTCTAGTAGGCTTAGATTGAAGATGCTCCTATCCACATTAGAGGTATACCAATTATGATTTTTTTTAACGCCGATACCGATTATTGGAGGACCAAAAAAAGCCTATACCGATTAATCGGACAATTTTTATATATATATTTGTAGTAAATGACAATTACAACAATGCTGAATGAACAATAAAGACTTTTATTTTAACTTAATATAATACATAAACAAAATCTATTTAGTCTCAAATAAATAATGAAACATGTTCAATTTGGTTTAAATAATGCAAAAACACAGTGTTGGAGAAGAAGTTAAAAGTGCAATATGTGCCATGTAAAAACAATTAAGTTCCTTGCTCAAAACATGAGAACATATGAAAGCTGGTGCTTCCTTTTAACATGAGTCTTCAATATTCCCAGTTAAGAAGTTTTAGGATGTAGTTATTATAGGAATTATAGAACTATTTCTCTCTAAACCATTTGTATTTCATATACCTTTGACTATTGGATGTTCTTATAGGCACTTTAGTATTGCTAGCCTAATCTCGGGAGTTGATAGGCTTGAAGACATAAACAGTGCTGTACATCCCAGCATTGCTAGGAGCTGCTGTTTGAATGAATGCTTACGAGCCTGCTGAACACACACACACATATATATATATATATATATATATATATATATATATATATATATATATATATATATATATATATATATATATATATATGAGCCTTTGGTCATTAATATGGTCAAATCCGGAAACTGTCATTTCGAAAACAAAACGTTTATTCTTTCAGTGAAATACGGAACGGTTCTGTATTTTATTGAACGGGTGGCAACCCTAAGTCTAAGTATTGCTGTTACATTGCACAACCTTCAATGTTATGTCATAATTATGTAAAATTCTTGCAAATTTATTACGGTCTTTGTTAGGAATAAATGGCCATTCAACAGTTCGCAACGAGCCAGGCGGCTCAAACTGCTGCATATACCCTGACTCTGCTTGCACTGAACGCAAGAGGTGACACAATTTCCTAGTTAATATTGCCTGCTAACATGAATTTCTTTTAACTACATATGCAGGTTTTAGAAAATCTATACTTGTGTATTGATTTTAAGAAAGGCATTGATGTTTATGGTTATGTACAATATTGCAACAATTGTGCTTTTTTTGCAAATGAGCTTTTGTTAAATCATCAAGTTGAAGTAGGCTGTGATTCGATGATAAATTAACAGGCACCTCATTGTAATATCATCAACCATGTGTTGTTAACTAGTGATAATGTGAAGATTGATTCTTTTTTATAAGATAAGTTTAATGCTAGCTAGCAACTTACCTTGGCTCCTTGCAGCCACAAGGTCCTTTTGAAGCTGCACTCGCGTAATAGGTGGTCAGCCTGCCATGCAGTCTCCTCATGGATTGCAATGTAATCGGCCATAATCAGGATCCAAAAAGGCTGATTACGATTGTTATGAAAACTTGAAATCGTCCCTAATCGATGGGACCACAGTGGAGATGGCGGAAAGCTTCAAGTTCCTCGGCATACACATCACTGACAATCTGAAATGGTCCAGCCACACAGACAGTGTGGTGAAGAAGGCGCAACAGCACCTCTTCAACCTCAGGAGGCTGAAGAAATTCAGCTTGGCCCCTAAGACCCTCACAAACTTTTACAGATGCACAATTGAGAGCATCCTGTTGGGCTGTATCACCACCTGGTACTGCAACTGCAATGCCCACAACCACAGGGCACTCCAGAGGGTGGTGTGGTCCACCAAATGCATCAATTGGGGCACACTGCCTGCCCTCCAGTATCCCTACAGCATCCGATGTCACAGGAAGGCCAAAAAGATCATCAAGGACATCAACCACTCGGTGATGTCAGAACAGGTGCATCAAATGGGACAGAGAGACTAAAAAACTAAAAAAGACTAAAAAACAGCTTCTATCTGAAGGCCATCAGACCAAAAACAATCAATCAAAACAGCCATCACTAACCGGCTACCACCCGACTACTCAAATATTTTTTTTTGATTTTACCCCCTTTTTCTCCCCAATTTCATGGTATCTAATTGTTAGTAGTTACTATCTTGTCTCATCTCTACAACTACCATACTGGCTCGGGAGAGACAAAGGTTGAAAGCCATGTGTCCCCCGAAACACAACCCAACCAAGCCACACAGCACACATCCAACCCTGAAACACCCATGTGTTGGAGGAAACACAGTGCACCTGTCGACCTGGTCAGCGAGCACTGCACCTGACCCACCACAGGAGTCACTAGTGCACGATGAGACAAGGATATCCCTACCGGCCAAACCCTACCTAACCCGGACGACGCTAGGCCAATTGTGCGTCGCCCCATGGACCTCCCGGTCGCAGCCGGCTGCGACAGAGCCTGGGCTCAAACCCAGAGTCTCTGGTGGTACAGCTGGTACTGCAATGCAGTGCCTTAGTCCACTGCGCCACCCGGGAGGCCTAAATTCCACTGTATTTTAATCAGTGCCACTCCGACATTGCTCATCTTAATATTTATATATTTCTTAATTCCATTAATTTACTTTTGGATTTCTGTGGACTGTTGTGAATTGTTAGATGCTACTGCACTGTTGGAGCTAGGAAAACAAGCATGTGACCAATACAATTTGATTTGATCTGATTTTAATTTGAAGATGTGGCAAATAGGAATGGCATTATTGTCCGCTATTATCCTCAATAATTTTCCTTCCAAGTTGTCAGTGGTTCATATAGAGACGGTCAGAGTGGTTCAGGATGGAAAATAAAAGCGAGGACTGGAGTCCCTCAGAATGACATTTTCAGCAGTGAGAAAACAGCTAGGTGGATACAAGTTTTTGTGTGCTTGTGCTCGTGTGTGTGTATGTGTCCATCTGGCTAAGTGCAGTTGGGAGCAGTGAGGATAACATACAGCAGTCCAGTATGTAGTCTGGAGGAGTGACAGACAGACAGCTGGTGGAGGACAGTTTACATCCCCATGAACAGCCGGCTGGATTATGAATTCAGTATAGAGCTGGGCCAAATGGCCATACTAACACAGCTAAACACAGGGTGTAGGGTTGCAGAATTCTGGTAACTTCACCCCCATTTGTTTGCTTTTTAATCCTGTTTATTCCCTCCCCATTCTGCTAATCTTGTATCCAGAATTTTTAGGATTATTACTTTTGGTTTTCATTTTGGGAAGGTTACCGGATTTTTGCACAGAATGATGAATACAGACAGTATAGAGCTGGGACGAATGGCCATACAGACAGATAACTGAACACAGAATGATGAATACAGACAGTATAGAGCTGGGACGAATGGCCATACAAACAGATAACTGAACACAGAATGATGAATACAGACAGTATAGAGCTGGGACGAATGGCCATACAGACAGATAACTGAACCCAGAATGATGAATACAGACAGTATAGAGCTGGGACGAATGGCCATACAGACAGATAACTGAACACAGAATGATGAATACAGACAGTATAGAGCTGGGACGAATGGCAATACAAACAGATAACTGAACACAGAATGATGAATACAGACAGTATAGAGCTGGGACGAATGGCCATACAGACAGATAACTGAACACAGAATGATGAATACAGACAGTATAGAGCTAGGACGAATGGCCATACAAACTTCCCTATTAAGTGCACTAGTCCCCTGATCAAATGTAGCTCACTAAAGAGCGAATACGGTGCTATTTTGGATGCAGAGACAGTGTCAGTGTCAAACAGTGAGAAGTAAGGGACTGAAAGATAAAAGGCTTTACAACATACAGTAGAAAACTGATGAAACCTTGATGGAAAGAGATAGTATATTCCTAGAATAGAAATCTTGTCCGGCTAAAGCATGTTGGCAGGGGGGAAAATTAAGCGATGTCTGTCTATCCCTCGGCTCCATTTTCCCAACCGTCTGTCTCGATAAGTAGGAATCTTCCGTTTTCATCCACTTGCTGTCTCCCTCCTTCCTTCCTCCATTCTCTCTCTCCCTCTCTCTCTCTCTCTCTGTCTCTCGTTTTCTCTCTCTCCAACACCTACAGCAGCTCCCAGGCAATCTGTCTCTCACCCCTCTCTCCCTCCCTCGTTTCACCTTTCCCTTCCCTCTCCTCTTTTTGACCTTCTCTGTGCTTCATGTCTATATATTCATGGGTTAGAGGAGGGAGAGAGAGTGCCATCTTCACTTGAGTTTTAGCCAGCCATCCATGTAAAGATGAGAATGTAGCAGAGAGAGGGTGTGTGTGTAATAGAGAGAGTGTGGGGGGTAAGAAGAGGAGTGGGAGGAGAAGAGGTAAAACGGAGGTCTATTCACAGTGGGAATGTGTTTATCGTGTGAGTTCTCTCTTTTCACTCTTCAACCTTACTCTCTTTTTTCTCCATTCCCATCCCTGTGTGCTCTCTCTCTCTCTCTCTCTCTCTCTCTCTCTCTCTCTCAGCTCGTCATTCAAAGCCACCTCTCTGCAACCCAGATGCCTGCTTTTCTTCTCTCTCCCCACTCTCTTTCTCGCTCAAGCCCCTCTCCTCTCCTGCTTTGTGTGTCAGTTTTTGTCTCCTCTGAGAGTGTGAGAGGAACAACACAGCATAGAGAGACAACCATTGCCTCCAGGCAGTGTGTGTGTGTGTGTGTGTGTGTGTGTGTGTGTGTGTGTGTGTGTGTGTGTGTGTGTGTGTGTGTGTGTGTGTGTGTGTGTGTGTGTGTGTGTGTGTGTGTGTGTGTGTGTGTGTGTGTGTGTGTGTGTGTGTGTGTGTGTGTCTGTCAGTCAGAGAGGGAAGAAGGGGGGAATGACAATGAAGAAGAGAACGATAGAGAATAGATGGAGGATATTGAACATAAAGCTATAGCTTAGTGACACTAACAGACCAGATTATCATACTCTGTTATACTGGTCCAAATCTATACCAGTATCTATTTCAACATAATTTATATTCATACTAGATAATGGTTGTCAGCTTAAGACCTATAGCACACACAGACTGATGATATAACATTATGACATTGTTGCAGATACGCGTTCCAAAGCCAAGGGTGCTTTTCCCTCTTCAGCTAAGCATCCTGTGTCTCTTTCACACTTGCTATTACCGCCACCCTTCCTCCCTTCCCTCCCTCCTTCCCTTTCTCATCCGCCGCAGCACTGACAGTGATTGGGAGAGTCAGTGAGAGGCGAGTACAGGAATAGAGCAGTGATGTTTTTGATGAGAGCTGTGCTTTTCCAGTGAAAGGCCGATTTAATGCCGTCTGAAAGCCTCTGTATGTCCGCTCGTACTCTCTTTCTAACCAACGCTTACATTCTCTCTCCATTCCCCCCATCTCTTTCTCCATCTCTCTCCATCCATCCATCCATCCCTCTTTCTCCCCATCTCTCTCTCTCCCTCCATCTCTTTCTCCATATCTCTCCATCTCCCCCTCTCTCTCTCTCTCTCTCTCTCTCTCTCTCTCTCTCTCTCTCTCTCTCTCTCCCTCTCTCTCTCTCTCTCTCTCTCTCTCTCCATGATACACAAACTCAGTCTTTGTCATTTACATGAGTTTCTACGATCTCTAAGGTGTCTCACACTAACTATTATTTTATTTCATCACTAAGGCCGGAGTGGCAGGCCTCATGTTTGCACCTCACGCTTAGCTGGAGATTGTTTTATGCACGATCCATTTCGTGCCTGCATCACAAGGCATAATGAGGATGTTGGGGTTACGCGGGGACACAATACACACACACACAGCAGATGCGCTATCTCTCTGTATCCACCCTCTCCACCTTATCTCTCTCCCTGTCTTTCTCCCTGCCCGAGACGTATGCACATAAGCACAGTACTTATAATGAGGAGACCTTAAAACAGAAAAAGAGAGAGAGAGAGAGAGGGAGATGAGAGAGATATAGCGGAAGATGAGAGAGAGAGGGAAAGAGAGAGATAATGAGAGTGAAATGGGAAATGAAAGAGAGGGGAGATGAGAAATAGAGATCATAAAATTAGGTCACTTGTCACACACAGGGAGGGGTCAGCCAGGACGGTCTGGTGTCTTTTAATGTGCTTGAGGGAAAGGGCCTCATGTGTAAACCACACACTCATGTGCGCACACACACACACACACACACACACACACACACACACACACACACACACACACACACACACACACACACACACACACACACACACACACACACACACACACACACACACACACACACACTAAAGAGATTAAAGGGAAAAGGAGAGGGAAAAAACATTCTCTTGAACTGTTAAACCATCTATGTTCTCTGGTTCCATTGTGTCTCTGGGGATGTCACTCTCACAGACACTCCTGTTACCCACTCCAAGAGGATGTCACTCTCACAGACACTCCTGTTACCCACTCCAAGAGGATGTCACTCTCACAGACACTCCTGTTACTCACTCCAAGAGGATGTCACTCTTACAGACACTCCTGTTACCCACTCCAAGAGGATGTCACTCTCACAGACACTCCTGTTACCCACTCCAAGAGGATGTCACTCTCACAGACACTCCTGTTACCCACTCCAAGAGGATGTCACTCTCACAGACACTCCTGTTACCCACTCCAAGAGGATGTCACTCTCACAGACACTCCTGTTACCCACTCCAAGAGGATGTCACTCTCACAGACACTCCTGTTACCCACTCCAAGAGGATGTCACTCTCACAGACACTCCTGTTACCCACTCCAAGAGGATGTCACTGTCACAGACACTCCTGTTACCCACTCCAAGAGGATGTCACTCTCACAGACACTCCCTGTTACCCACTCCAAGAGGATGTCACTCTCACAGACACTCCTGTTACCCACTCCAAGAGGATGTCACTCTCACAGACACTCCTGTTACCCACTCCAAGAGGATGTCACTCTCACAGACACTCCTGTTACCCACTCCAAGAGGATGTCACTGTCACAGACACTCCTGTTACCCACTCCAAGAGGATGTCACTCTCACAGACACTCCCTGTTACCCACTCCAAGAGGATGTCACTCTCACAGACACTCCTGTTACCCACTCCAAGAGGTGGTCACTCTCACAGACACTCCTGTTACCCACTCCAAGAGGATGTCACTCTCACAGACACTCCTGTTACCCACTCCAAGAGGATGTCACTCTCACAGACACTCCTGTTACCCACTCCAAGAGGACTGTCTGTCCTCGTACATGTCTCTTGTATTCAGTCAGTTAATACTGGCAACTACATAGGTAATGTACAGGTAACTGCCATAAGAAAGGTAACACTTGAGTAAATGAAGGATACAAAGTTTATTGAAAGAAAGTGCAGTTCACTTGAGGTTCCTTAGTTAATTAGGCAAGTAATGTCTGTGTGTGTGTCTCAGTCACCATATCTAAACCCAAATGAACACTTTTTGGAGATTTTGGAGTGGAGCATAAGTTTTCCACCACTACCAACAAAACACCAAAATATGGAATTTCTCATTGAAGAATGGTGTCGCATCCCTCCAACAGAGTTCCAGACACTTGTAGAATCTATGTGAAGATGCATTGAAGCTGTTCTGGCTCGTGGTGGCCCAATTCTCCATTAGGTCACTTTATGTTGGTGTTTCCTTTATTTTGGCAGTTACTTGTAGTTGGCACTAGTTGTGTTGCTGATAAAGGTATTACTGCTGATACTGGTTATGTAGTGATACTGGTTATGTACTGATACTGGTTATGTAGTGATACTGGTTATGTAGTCGATACTGGTTATGTAGTTGATACTGGTTATGTACTGATACTGGTCATGTAGTGATACTGGTTATGTAGTGATACTGGTTATGTAGTGATACTGGTCATGTAGTGATACTGGTTATGTAGTTGATACTGGTTATGTAGTTGATACTGGTTATGTAGTGATACTGGTCATGTAGTGATACTGGTTATGAAGTGATACTGGTTATGTACTGATACTGGTTATGTAGTTGATACTGGTTATGTAGTGATACTGGTCATGTAGTGATACTGGTCATGTAGTGATACTGGTTATGAAGTGATACTGGTTATGTAGTTGATACTGGTGATACTGTGTGTTAGTTGAAGAATTCTGTTGTAGTTGACACCTCTTCTTTCTTTCTCTTCTTCTCTGCAGCTCAGATCCACTGGGAACCCCAACAGCAGCCAGGCGCCTGCTTCAGACAACAAAGGTCTGTCTCACAGTGTATTTAGACTGCACACTCTATAAACTTGGTCTCTGTCTCTTTCTCCTTGTCTGTCATACTCTCTCTCTCATCTGTAAGTGTAGCACCGACATGCTAGCCTTTCAGTGTAGGTTTTGCCTGCTATGGCCATTGTTAGCCCGGCTGAAGGCCACATTCTCCTAATTTTGGGATTACTTTTTTCAGGTGAATGCATAAACTAAGTCTCCATATTTGGCCCAATGTTTCAAATTTTGTCTGGATTCACTGGGGTTGTCTCCCAAATGGCACCCTGTGCCCTATCGGCCCTGGACAAAGTAGTGCACTAAAAAGGTAAAATTGTGTCATTTGGGACGCATCCTGTGATATCTTGTTGGGGCTGAATGCATAAGCTAAATCTCCACCTCCATATTTGGCCCCTCGTTAATTCTTTGTTTGTATTCTCCATCTCCAAGACACTAAATATATATTTGATGAGTTTGTTTGTCTAGAAGTACATTGTCACTCCAGCCACTTTGGACTGTTAGAACAGTCATTCCATCCTCCCTCTCTCCCTCTCTCCTCTGCACCTCTGCCACCTCTGTCAAAGTAGTGCTGAAGCTACCAGACCAAATAATGTTGAATACTTTAGCTGTTCTATATTGAGTTTGCCTGGCGCAATGGAACTGACAGAATAATCATAAAATTCCACACCCTTCCCAACTGCCACTCCAGGCAGGCTAAAGTAAACACTTATAATTATTTGACAGATTTCAAATAGTGTTTGAACCGAGGTCTGTGACCTATAGCAGCCCGATGGAGAGACACTAACACACTAAGTCACCCCAAACACTTACCCGCTGTCCTGTCCTTCATGGCCAGGCCAAACCAGGTAAAGATGAACATGGATGTGGGAACATCGCTACTGTGTGTGTGTACACGTATTTGTTACTTATCCCCTTTTGAAATCAATGCCTTTTTGATTTGTCCAATCCAGAGAAGGCGGTTGACTCCAAGGCCCCAGCGACTGGGGAGGAGGAAGAGGAAGTGGACATCGACTTGGAAGCGCCAGAGACGGAGAAAGCAGCACTCGCCATCCAGAACCAGTTCAGACGCTTCAAGAAGAACAAGAAGTAGTGACAGAAGGAGAAGAAAGAAAGACAAAAAAGAAGAAAAAAAAGAAAAAAATCTGCAGAACAGATAAATAGTGATGGAGGAGGACGGGTGGTGTGAGGGTGGAGACGTTGAGGAAGAGGGGAGATGAAGTTAGGAATTGTGTCATCGCAAATTATAAAACCAACCAATATCTTCACTGTGAGAGAGGGAGAGGGGAGGAGAGGACAAGAAAGGAGAGGGAAGGAGAGGAGAAGAGACCAGAGGGGAAGGAGAGGAGAAGAGACCAGAGGGGAAGGGAGGATAAGAGAGGAGAGGGAAGGAGAGGAGAGGGGAAGAGAGGAGAAGAGAGGAGAGGGGAAGAGAGGAGAAGAGAGGAGAGGAGAGGAGAAGAAAGGAGAGGAGAAGAAAGGAGAGGAGAAGAGAGAATATGTTAAAACATAATTTATAATCTGGCATGACCAATAACCCCAGTCACCACCACCTTTGCAGATATCCTGATGAATCCCCCTGCACCCTCCCTCCCAAACGCACCCCGTCCCACCACTCCCACTGCACAGCCGCATATCCCCATGCCCCCCAACCCCCAAGAGAGAGGAAAACTGTTCCCCTTGAAAACAGAGAACAAAGTCCTCTGACCGAACAAACACAACTGGCTGCCACACACAACATGTAAAAAACACATACTATATTTCCAGCTCTCTTTCATTCATTTAACATCTCTCTCTCTCTCTCTCTCTCTGTGTGTGTGCGTGCATGTGTGTGTGTGTGTGTTTTCGTGGTACCCTCAATATGAAAGGCAGAGTTACTAGCTCATGTTTTAGGCAGCTGTAAGTAGTTTTAAAGGGCTCTGTATCTCTCTTCCTTTCTTTTCCATTCTTTTTCCGATGTAGGCCAGACATCCGATCACTGGACTCAGTGGCTCTGACCTCATGAGAGGACGCGCTGAGATGATGGACAGACGGACAGGAAACTCAGTTGTACTTACGTAACCATTAGAAACTCCACAGAGTACATACAGAGTACATAGGAGCCTTTTTCCATCCAACATCCAGTTACTGACGCTTTCATTGGCTCATCAAAAACAATATCAATATCAGTCAAGAGATGGTCAGATAACCCTCCAGGAAAGAGAGTATAAGGTTAACCCGCTGATAGATAACTATCCGGTGTGTTCGGAATACCTGAGCCAGTCTGTCCCTTTAGGGAAATATTTTTGGAAAGGTCTTGGTCAACTGGTTGTAGCTGAATGTTGTATTCTTGTGGGTCAGCCTAGCAGTGGTGTAGAGTTCTTTCTGCTGTAACCTGAGACCCTCAGGCCCTTAAATAAACACTTGATAACATCTCTGGACCAAGTGTCAGCACCGACATATGACCTGATCTAAAACCCCTCAGTTTACACAGAGACAGACAGACTGGCAGAGGGGGTGTGAGAGATGGAAAGAGAAAGAAAGAGAGAGAGAGGGAGAGAGAGAGATAATGAGGTGAGAGAAAGGAATGAGGAGCGAGAGGTAAAAGAGTTGCATACTAACGCCCCCACAACACAGTAACACAGCACCCATATATAAAAATAGCAATTATATGCCCAATCCGGAGCACACAATCGCAAAAAAAACGACAAAATGTTGACTGCACTTGACAGTGAAAAAGTCTGCACAAACAAACACACACACATGCACACGGACACACACATATTTCCTACGCACAGAACTAATCATTCTGCCTGTTTGGACAATGATTAAACCCACTCCCACTTTCCATCCCCTCCCCTCGTATGTAGCACACAGGACTGCTCCTGAAAGCCCAGACCTCTGTACTCCTTACGCTTTAATCTCCCTACTGATTCATAGTATTATTATTGGAATGTAACCTCTTTTCTATTTCAAGGACAGAGCAGATTAAGACAAAACGAGCACAAGCAATATCATTCCGCCCCTCCTCTCTCCTCCCTCCTAAGCCTTTTCTCATTTACCCTTATCTTGGACTATTTCTTACATATGGATTTTTTACTTAAGACTTTTTCTAAGAGCCCCTTGTCAGTCGGAGCTCACTCAGAACAGGAATGCATATCTGGGATCAGCTTGGCCTTTTAGATCATAATGAATCTGATCTGTATGGACATGGAGAGGACCTGATCTGAGATCAGCACTCCAACTCTGAGACGCTTGATAACTATGGTCCCAGAGCTAGTTAGTTAGTTCTATTGAATCAGAGATGGCCCCATTTAAAACCTGGGTTGTAGTCATCTTAGTTCTTTGTTAACCGGACCCTTTTCCACTTCTTCCCCTAAAGGCAACCAAATATTGTAGGATTATCAAGAACATAGTGCTACTGTGACTAAATGGATGATGTGATGAAAGCCTGTCTTGGTGATTGTGTTTCTGAATGGAATTAATGATGGATTCTAGATAGGGTATATAGAGTGGGTCTGAGATGTCTTCAAGACATGCTCCGGAACTTTGGCGACTACTAAGTGTTTTTTAGTTTTTTTTACCTCGCGCTTTGGGCTGGATGTGTCAATGTGTAGTTTATACATGCATAATCTATGAGCAGAATTACTGTTTTACCTCAATTAGCCACAAAGTCCCTAGTTTGTTTGGAAGCTGTGGTGCGCCATTTTCTCTACATTTTCCCCCAATTGGGCCAGCCCTCTAGCAATTCACATTCTAGCCAACGAACTTCAGCCCCTCACCATTTGAGTGACAGCTAGCAAGATGCACACACAGCAGAACGAGAGAAAGAGCAATGACGTGGTGCACATATCTGCACATATGTGACATACTACACCATTTTAGGGGACCACTTTTGACTCGTGAGCGCTACTTTCAGAAAGACTGACTAAAAAGTATACAAAAGTACCGGAGAATCTCTTTAAGTAAACAATTCTGCTCTCCTCCAAAACCCTAGTGACCTAATTCTTGACAAGAGCTATAGACCCTTATAGCAAAATAGCACATCCCGTAAACAATGTGTGTCCCAATATCCATACTAGAACACAGGAGGCTGCTGAGTGGAGGTCGGCTCATAATAATGGCTGGAACGGCGCAAATGGAATTGCAAACACATGGAAACCATGTGGAAACCATGTGGAAACTATGAGGAAACCATGTGGAAACCATGAGGAAACCATGAGGAAACCACGTGGAAACCACGTGGAAACCATGAGGAAACCATGTGGAAACCATGAGGAAACCACGTGGAAACCATGTGGAAACCACGAGGAAACCATGTGGAAACCATGAGGAAACCATGTGGAAACCACGTGGAAACCATGAGGAAACCATGAGGAAACCACGTGGAAACCATGTGGAAACCATGTGGAAACCATGAGGAAACCATGTGGAAACCATGAGGAAACCATGAGGAAACCATGTGGAAACCATGTGGAAACCATGTGGAAACCATGAGGAAACCATGTGGAAACCATGAGGAAACCATGAGGAAACCATGTGGAAACCATGTGTTTGATGTATTTGATACCATTCCACTAATTCCGCTCCAGTCGTTCCCCAATTAAGGGGCCACCAACCTCCTGTGAACATAGTTTTAAGTATGCTTGGCCAATATATTACTGCACAGCACAAGTAGTGTCCTGTTTAGGGGGTGTACTTGCACATGAAGCTGCCTCATGCTACAGAAACAGGAGATATGCTCCTGCCTTATGGGCTGTTCTGGCTTGGACAAGGCTTACTTACGATATACTAAGGAGGTAGCAGTAGAAGTATGCTAGTAACATGGATTTTTGGATATACACAAAAATACAACTTGGATTTAACATTAGACCCATACATACTTATCTCACCGAAGACTGTTCATCCAACCCCTATATGACTGTAAGTCACATGTTCTAGTTGCCTATATGTCCTTACTGTCGGTGTACTCTGTAGTGACTTAAAGCAATAGTAGACTAACCCAGTTTAGTAAGGAGACCATCCTAAAGTGAAACCTCACCAATCATTTCAAGGAATCTGCGTATCAAATGACTCCCCGTTCCCTAGACAGTGCATTTCAGTACATAGTGCACTATCAAGGGAATAGTATGGTCAGAAGAAGTGCACTATGTAGGGAATAGTATGGTCAGGAAGAAGTGCACTATGTAGGGAATAGGGTGTCATTTCAGATTTACTCCCCCAAGCAAACTCTCTGTTTGTGGTTAGGATTAATCAAAACATTATATTGTCTATATTTAATTATTGAATTAATATATTATTGATGTGTTATTTATTGATGATGTTTAAGTTCTGTCTGTTGGTTTATTTATGTTTATAACTACCTACCTACCTACGGTACCTATACCCTTCTGTTTGGTTTATTTATGTTGATAACTACCTACCTACGGTACCTATACCCTTCTGTTTGGTTTATTTATGTTGATAACTACCTACCTACGGTACCTATACCCTTCTGTTTGGTTTATTTATGTTGATAACTACCTACCTACGGTACCTATACCCTTCTGTTTGGTTTATTTATGTTTATAACTACCTACCTACGGTACCTATACCCTTCTGTTTGGTTTATTTATGTTGATAACTACCTACCTTACCTACGGTACCTATACCCTTCTGTTTGGTTTATTTATGTTTATAACTACCTACCTACCTACGGTACCTATACCCTTCTGTTTGGTTTATTTATGTTGATAACTACCTACCTACGGTACCTATACCCTTCTGTTTGGTTTATTTATGTTTATAACTACCTACCTACCTACGGTACCTATACCCTTCTGTTTGGTTTATTTATGTTGATAACTACCTACCTACGGTACCTATACCCTTCTGTTTGGTTTATTTATGTTTATAACTACCTACCTTACCTACGGTACCTATACCCTTCTGTTTGGTTTATTTATGTTTATAACTACCTACCTACCTACGGTACCTATACCCTTCTGTTTGGTTTATTTATGTTGATAACTACCTACCTACGGTACCTATACCCTTCTGTTTGGTTTATTTATGTTGATAACTACCTACCTACGGTACCTATACCCTTCTGTTTGGTTTATTTATGTTTATAACTACCTACCTACGGTACCTATACCCTTCTGTTTGGTTTATTTATGTTGATAACTACCTACCTTACCTACGGTACCTATACCCTTCTGTTTGGTTTATTTATGTTGATAACTACCTACCTACGGTACCTATACCCTTCTGTTTGGTTTATTTATGTTGATAACTACCTACCTACGGTACCTATACCCTTCTGTTTGGTTTATTTATGTTGATAACTACCTACCTACGGTACCTATACCCTTCTGTTTGGTTTATTTATGTTTATAACTACCTACCTACCTACGGTACCTATACCCTTCTGTTTGGTTTATTTATGTTGATAACTACCTACCTACGGTACCTATACCCTTCTGTTTGGTTTATTTATGTTTATAACTACCTACCTACCTACGGTACCTATACCCTTCTGTTTGGTTTATTTATGTTGATAACTACCTACCTACGGTACCTATACCCGTCTGTTTGGTTTATTTATGTTGATAACTACCTACCTACGGTACCTATACCCTTCTGTTTGGTTTATTTGGAGTATTTCAACTTGAGGTCGCATGTGATGAGATACATTTTCTGTTGTTGTTTTGTTGCTAATATTCCCCATTCTGTGTTTTGGCGTTTCAAACTACCAGGGGTGTGGGAGGTATAGTATATATACATATATTATATAGAGATGGTGTTTGCAGTGAGAATGCACATGAAACATCCCTGTACTGTACACCCTTGTACTGTGTTTTTCTGCACTAATAAAATTTGCTGCAAATTGCCTAAGAGCTCAACGGATGTGATGGCGTGATGTGATTTCATGTCCTCGCATTAACAGGGCAGACATGCACAGGGTTGGAAAGTAACTGATTACATTGGAGAAAAAATAACTTTAGTTCCAAAAAATGTATCTCTGCCAAACATAGAATCAAGATGTTTATCCGTCTCTCTGTGACTGCCGATAACTTCAGAATGAAGTTGACTACAAAACAAAGTTGTCTTTGAAATTGTAATAAACAAGCAAAGGGTAAAAATATGCTTCAAATGAAAACCGAGATGACCGCATTGAAATATAAAGTAGGCTACATCGGCCTATATATTTAAATCATAATGGAATCATAATGTTCAATCAATTTAGTTATATTTTGCTAATTGTAGGCTACTGTCAAATTTTGTCTCAATTTCATGATGTGCTCAATGATGTGCCAGATATTTGATTTAGGTGATAATTTATTTCTAGGAGCTGATCTGTTGTCAGTATCTAATGTTAACGTTAGATTTGAACTGAGAACACTGATCCAAGAGCAGTGCTGCTTTTCTTTTGATCCTATTAGTATTTGACACATGGTCTAACAACACACTTATTGAAAGTTCTCCCTATGTGGAGTTTTGGGAAACGCATGTGAGTTCATCGGCAGTTATAGAAACGCTGTATCGTTAACACACTCGTGAGCTTAAGTCCAATCGCTATCGGGAAAATGGGCAATGGCTATTTGCATTTATCCAAAACATATAGATTCTCCCTTTAAAGAGGGGAGGGGAGGAATATCAAGAGCTGCTTTACATTAAGCACATACCAGTTCCTGTAAGTGACTCTCAAAGTACTTGGCTAAGTTGGCTCAGTGTGCATTTGGAAATAAATCAAATAAAAAATAAGGGGGAGTCCTCCCAGACCCTCCTCTCAAGTGGCTTCCCACTTGGACTTCTTGTTTCTTTTCTTTGTTTAGTGCGATCCACCGGCCTTGATTTCAATGTTCCACGACGGGACTCCCTAGAAACAAGCTACTTCGATACAAGTTACTTTTTGTAGCAGGATAGAAGAGCACTTGTGCTTACCCTAACCCTTTCCCTAACCTTAATCTAATTCGTGTTTTTAGGGAATCTCGTGCACGGACATTGATTTTTGTTCTGATCCGGCCCAAATCTGAACAAATGGTTCAGATTTGATCCGAACTGACCATGATTTGGCCCAAACAAATAAAATCTGAATCAATCATAGACCTCTACGTTTCATAAGTTTGGACAGCACAGTACAGTAGAGTAGTGGTTTTCAAACATCTCCATTGGGACCCTAGGCGGTTTCATGTAAATTATTTATATCCAGAGCTAGCACACCTGATTCAACTTGTGTAACTCCAATCAAGTTGATTTGCAAATTTTCATCAACATTGGTGTCATATGTGACTCACCACCTGGATTTGGTCTTATGTAGGAACATTTAAAATTGGGTTTTTTACATTGGTAAAAAGTAGAGACTCGTAGCTACAAAATGGTATATCATACACTGCATTTTTGAAGAACAATGGGAAAGTAATTCTGCATTGAAAATTGATAAACTTGTAAACTCACTTTTGAGAAAAGGGCCTTTGAATGTTTTGGTACCTACTGGAGAGCTCACCTTTGTCTACACCCATTCAGCATTGTTCACACCCTCACTCACCTCTTAAGGATAAGCCCCTTTTTTTCAATTTTCGCCTAAAATTATATACCCAAATCTAACTATCTGTAGCTCAGGACCTGAAGCAATGATATGCATATTCTTGATACCATTTGAAAGGAAACATTTTGAAGTTTGTGTACATTTGAAATTAATGTAGGAAAATATGTTTGTACCATAATCTTGCA
Source organism: Oncorhynchus kisutch (assembly GCF_002021735.2). Taxonomy (NCBI): domain Eukaryota; kingdom Metazoa; phylum Chordata; class Actinopteri; order Salmoniformes; family Salmonidae; genus Oncorhynchus; species Oncorhynchus kisutch. The sequence continues at coordinate 15,358,780 of NC_034189.2, read as the reverse complement.
AGAGAAAGGCCATAATGAATTATTGAAGCCCAGGCGCAATTTAGATTTTGGCCACTAGATGGCAGCAGTGTATGTGCAAAGTTTTAGGTTGATCCAATAAACTATTGCATATCTATTCAAAATGTTGTATCAAGACTGCCCACTCTCCTCAAACAATAGCACTGTATTATTTCTTTAATAGTTACTGGAAATTGGACAGTACAGTTAGATTAACAAGATTTGAAGCTTTCCGTCCATATCAGATATGTCCATGTCCTGGGAAATGTTCTTTTTACTTACAACATCATGCTAATCCCATTAGAGCACATTAGCTCAACTGTCCCAAGGGTGGGACACCGATCTGTAGAAACCCTTAAGAGGTGTTAAGTCAGCCCCACCCATCTCTTTAAGTACTCACAGGTGAGGTCATGTACTGAATAGTGAGTAGTGTAGTAAAGATCAAGACGAAAAGTGGTAGTAGCCTACAATAAGGAACAATTCCAGGTAAACAGAAAGTGTCCAGATAAAAATATTTTATAAATATTAAATGACTCTTACCCAGACACACTTCATGTGAAAGAAATGCTATAACCCAGCCACATCCAGTGGTGGAAAAGTATGAAATTGTCGTATTTTTATTTAACCTTTATTTAACTAGGCAAGTCAGTTAAGAACAAATTCTTATTTTCAATGATGGCCTAGGAACAGTGGGTTAACTGCCTTGTTCAGGGGCAGAACAACATAGTTTTACCTTGTAAAGATACCTTAGTAGAAAATGACTGAATTAAAAGTAAAAGTCACCCAGTAAAATTTTACTTGAGTAAAAGCCTAAAAGTATTTGGTTTTAAAAATATAAAAAGTAAAAAGTATAAATAATTTCCTTTCAAATAGCTTATATTAAACCAAACGGCCCAATTTTATTAAAACAATTTAATTGACGGATAGCCAGGGGCACACTCCAACACTCAGAAATAATTTACAAACAAAGCATTTGTGTTTAGTGAGTCTGCCAGATCAAATGCAGTAGGGATGATACAGGAAATGTGAGAATTGGAAAAGTGTGAGAATTGGACAAATTTCCTGTTAAAATGTAACAAGTACTTTTGGGTGTCAGGGAAAATGTATGGCGTAAAAAGTACATTATTTGATTTAGGAATGTAGTGAAGTAAAAGTAAAAGATCCAGAAATATAAATAGTAATGTACAGATAACCCAAAAAAACACCACTCCCCAAATGCCTTCACACCAATACATTAGTATACTATATATACTGTTACACACGACTTAGTATCACATAGTATTCCATATATAAGTTAAGGCCATGCAACCTGAGTGGAAACCTGAGTGAGGTGCACATGTACAGCACATAAACAGAGACATGCACCATACACTGATGTGGTGGACACTGGATACGGTTACACGATAGTTGTGGTATGTCACAAAATCATGTTGCGACCACACATATCAATATTCATTTTATACATCAATATTTTGCTATGTCTTGGTAAGTGGATGTTATAGCTAGCTAAAGTTAACTAAATTGGTTAAATGTTAGCCAGCAAGCCAGTCATCAAATAAAAATTCAGAAAGGATGTTTGTGAAAAAATACATTATGACACCATTCTGTTTTCTCAATGGCACTCAATTCAGCATTGAAGAAAGGCACACATTTAAGTTTGTTCCACCTGAGAAAGTGGATATACGTTTGATGGATCCTTTTTGTATTCTTCTAACTGAAAGTAATTCAATTACATTACTGAGTTTGGTAATACAAAAGTTAGGTTACTGATTACAATATTGGACATGTAACTAGTAACTGTAACAGATGACATTTAGAAGTAACCTACCTAACTCTGCACACACTCACACACGGGAATACACACTTGTCTCCAATGCAGCCCCTCTCTAAGGTTATGATTCCGTTGCTGACATTTTATAGGGGTTGAGATTCCAATGATGTCTCTCTCTAGGGGTTGTGGTTCTACGTCACTCTCTAGACTCATGATTCCATTGCGGTCCCTGTCTAGAAGTCACTGTTCCATTACAGTCCCTCTGCAGGAGTTGTGGTTCCATTGTGGTCTTTCTTTAGGGGTCACAATTCCATTGTGGTCCCTCTCTGGGGGTCACGGTTCCATTACGGTCCCTCTCTAGGGGTAAACCTCCTGGTTTAACTGGTCGGTCCCTCTTTAGGGGGTTAACCTCCTGGTTTAACTGGTCGGTCTGTCTCTAGGAGTTAACCTCCTGGTTTAACTGGTCGGTCCGTCTCTAGGAGTTAACCTCCTGGATTAACTGGTCGGTCCCTCTTTAGGGGTTAACCTCCTGGTTTAACTGGTCGGTCCCTCTTTAGGGGTTAACCTCCTGGTTTAACTGGTCGGTCCCTCTTTAGGGGTTAACCTCCTGGTTTAACTGGTCGGTCCCTCTCTAGGGGTTAACCTCCTGGTTTAACTGGTCGGTCCCTCTCTAGGGGTTAACCTCCTGGTTTAACTGGTCGGTCCCTCTCTAGGGGTTAACCTCCTTGTTTAACTAGTCGGTCCCTCTCTAGGGGTTAACCTCCTGGTTTAACTGTTCGGTCCCTCTTTAGGGGTTAACCTCCTGATTTAACTGGCCGGTCCCTCTCTAGGGGTTAACCTCCTGGTTTAACTGGTCGGTCCCTCTAGGGGTTAACCTCCTGGTTTAACTGGCCGGTCCCTCTCTAGGGGTTAACCTCCTTGTTTAACTAGTCGGTCCCTCTCTAGGGGTTAACCTCCTGGTTTAACTGGTCGGTCCCTCTCTAGGGGTTAACCTCCTGGTTTAACTGGCCGGTCCCTCTCTAGGGGTTAACCTCCTGGTTTAACTGGTCGGTCCCTCTCTAGGGGTTAACCTCCTGGTTTAACTGGTCGGTCCCTCTCTAGGGGTTAACCTCCTGGTTTAACTGGTCGGTCCCTCTCTAGGGGTTAACCTCCTGGTTTAACTGATCGGTCCCTCTTTAGGGGTTAACTCCTGGTTTAACTGGGCAGTCAGATTACAGCTACTTTCTGAAAAGCTAGATGATCACTTCTTGGATTACTTTTAAATATTGAAAACATGTTTGTTAAAAAAATACATTGACACTTTTGTGTTTTCTCAATCACATTCAATTCAAAAAAGGCGCAAGTTTAAGTTTGTTCCGCCTGAGCGAGTCTGACCCAAGAGTCAGAGACCACTATGATGACACAACAAATGCGTTTGATGGATCCTTTTTGTCTTCTTCTAATGCCTCAATCCCGTCTGTCTGCCAATATAAAGTTTGTGCTTATTCCACAACTTTGGACTTGTGAAAGCGGCCTTGTTCTGTTTACACAAGAGGGTACGGACAAGAAAATTGTTCCGAAATCGAAAGGGGAGACTCACAAATATAAGGCAGTTGTTCTGCTCTATGATGCACACAGGCTTCAGGGGAGTCATCTGAAGGTAACACAGTAGCGGGCTGTAGACTTCGCAGCAGTTCCTCATTTCGAAGAGTTCTTCTCACAAAGCCAACTATCCAGACCGAACTGTTGGAGCTCCAAACTAAATCAAATCAGATTTATTGGTCACATACACATGGTTAGCAGATGTTAATGCGAGTGTAGCGAAACGCTTGTGCTTCTAGTTCCGACAATGCAGTAATAACCAATGAGTAATCTAACCTAACAATTCCACAACTACTACCTTATACACACAAGTGTAAAGGGATAAAGAATATGTACATAAAGATATATGAATGAGTGATGGTACAGAACGGCATAGGCAAGATGCAGTAGATTGTATCGAGTACAGTATATACATATGAGATGAGTAATGTAGGGTATGTAAACATAAAAGTGGCATGGTTTAAAGTGGCTAGTGATACACGTATTACATAAAGATGGCAAGATGCATATGTTACCAATAAAATTAAAATTTAATTAATATTGAAAGTGGAAATGCTCATGAACACTAAGGTGTTGTTCTGCTCTACACGCCCAAAGTTCAGGGGAGTTGTCTGAAGGTAACCCAGTACTGAGCTGTAAAAATGGCAAAAAGTGAATAGGGGGTCAAATGTGCCAAAATCAACGTTACGAAACATGGATCTAAAAAATATATTTTCCCTACTAAATGTTATTACTGCTCTCAGATATAGGACAGACAGACACCTTTATTTATTACAGTCTTTTTGCCATCTATGAATGTGTTATTCAATTAGTTTCTATGGAATATAGCAGTAAAGGTCAAATCCAATTTGCATATAAACAGTATGAACTTTTCCAATGTGCACTCATTAATAGTCAAAATACAAATGTTCTTACAATTGACTAAGGGCTAGAAATATGCTTGGTGCATCACAGATGCGCTCCTTTCACAAACCGCTTAGTACTATCATCTGAAGTCCCATATCGTAACTGTAATCCCAGTTTATGTTGTCAGTAACATAAAAGGTGGGTACACACACACAACCTATGGTTACCATCATCAATATCTATGGCAAAGCTAACTAGCTCAAGGTCACAACAGAACACTGATCACCCTACTTAGCGGATGGAGAGGGATCCACAGCATGCAGAAGGATTGTTTATAGTGTTTGTATGGGGAGAGACCCACAAACTTGACAGGGCTGCACAGAGCAGTGAGGAACAGACTGTGTGTGTGTGTGTGTGTGTGTGTGTGTGTGTGTGTGTGTGTGTGTGTGTGTGTGTGTGTGTGTGTGTGTGTGTGTGTGTGTGTGTGTGTGTGTGTGTGTGTGTGTGTGTGTGTGTGTGTGTGTGTGTGTGTGTGTGTGTGTGTGTGTGTGTGTGTGTGTGTGTGTGTGTTTGGGGAATCGGCTATGTGATTCTCCTGGGAAAGCAGAGATCCACTATGGGTAGAGCTCAGATGAGTATGTGTGTAAGAGATAGAAAGAGAGACAGGGGGAGAGAGCGATCAATAGACAGAAAGAGAGGGATTGAGAGACAAAAAGAGAGGGATTGAGAGACAAAAAGGAAGGTGAGAGAGAAGGGGGGGGGGGATCAAGACAGGACAAACAGTGCAGCAGTGCTTCCAGCAGCGCTGCTAAGTGCTAGAGTGTGGGGGAGGAGAGAAGAACAGGAAGTGAAGGAGAAAGAGAGGGAGGGAGGGAGTGGGGTTGTTGCAGCTATTTATAAACCTGAGAGGCTTATGGAATAGAACACACACACACGAGAGAGAGCGGCTTCATATACCGTATGTTGAATATAATTTGGGCATTGGGAACACATGGCTTCGAATAGCATCAGTGAGCCTAAACATTAATGTAGGCACAAATATAGGCCTTGGGTAATGCTCCCTCTCCTATGGTAGGCTACCTGAAAAAGTCAAAAGTATTTGCCACATATCAGATTCTCCATTTCTTGCATATTTGTGATACTGAATGTTATCAGATCTTCAACCAAAACCTAATATTAGATAAAAGAGTTTACAAATAACAAAAAATATATATAATTATTTAATTGATTTAATTAACAAAGTTCTGCAACACCCAATTCCAATGTGTGAAAACGTTATTGCCCCATTACACTCAATAACTGGTTGTGCCACCTTCAGCTGCAATGACTGCAACCAAATGCTTCCTGTAGATGTCGATCAGGTTCTCACTGTGGAGGAATTTTAGGCCACTCTTGCATAGAGAACTGCTTTAACTCAGTGACGTGTGTGAGTTTTCAAGCATGAACTGCTCACTTCAAGTAATGCCACATCTCCTCTATTGGGATTAGGTCTGGATTTTGACTAGGCCATTCCAAAACTTCAAATTTGTTGCTTTTTAACCATTTTCACATAGAGTTGTTTGTGTATTTTGGATCATTGTCTTGCTGTATGACCCAGCTGCACTTCAGCTTCAGCTCACATACGGATGGCCTGACATTCTCCTGTAGAATTCTCTGACCCAGCGCAGAATTCATGGTTCCTTCTATTAAGGTAAGACGTCCAGGTCCTGAGGCAGCAAAGCATCCACAAAACATCACACTACTACCACCACCATGCCTGACTGTTAGTCAGTGCTTACTTCGTAAATTGGGACGAGCTGGAACAAAAAGTGGGCCAGAGAAGGGGGTGACCAGGGGTACTCTGCGGTTCCAGAATCCACCAAAAGAAAATCCCATTATCATGGCTTTTTCATACAGGCATAGATCAGTAGAGTAGAGGCGTTTGTAGAAGTTGCACCCAAGGGGAAAATTTTTTTGTAGTCTAGAGTTCAAGAAAAGGTGGCCTTTTTACACGCATTTCATGCAATTCTATATCATTTTAGATGACTGAAGACTTTTGCTGAATATATTTTAATAGCTCACAAATGATCAAAATGACAGGCTACTTTGACACTGTCGTGGAAAATGCTTTATTAGGTGAGAGAGACTGTTATTTCTTCAAACATTCAATACTTATTATCAATTAAGAATTGCAATAATAAAGCTAGTCAATGACCACCCCATCGGTGGAATGCAAGCTGTAGGTTTTATCACCAAACCATCACAAATCAATTGCTAGCGCCAAGCCCCAGATGCACAACTCAGTCACACTCACACAGATGAAAGCTATTCGACGCATAAACAATATAACATAATCTTGTATTTTTTCTACCATAACTGACAAACTGAGATCGATAAAAACGACCTTGTCTTCAATCCATCAATAGCCTAGACTTACTGCAGGTGTGTGGAGACACATTGTACAATATGAAATTCTAGTCCTAAAAAAAGCATTCCATTGTCACTGACTCACCCAGTGATGCTCAGCTCACTCACCAGCAATGGCCAATGCGCTCATGTCAAAATAGTATTTAGTTATACTTGGTAAAACAATGCTGTTCGCTCAATAGCCCTATTTGGAAGTTGATAACTTGGTAGCCAACAGACAGATTAGTCTTCTCTTTCTAAATCAAATTTTTGTGCTGTGCGACACAGGCGCGTTTCTTTCACTCATCAGAGCAATGGCCACGCGTTGGTCTATGTTACGCAAATAATAAATCCCGTCTGGCCAAGCATGAATCAATTATCAGGCACATTTTCAGGGGGCAACCAGGAGAATTATGGAGTAAACCATCCATATACGTTATAGTCCGGGGTCTCATTGTGACACACTCAGAACACCATCCATAGACGTTATAGTCCGGTCTCTCATTGTGACACGGCTCAGAACACCACGGCTCAGACCACCATCCATATACATTATAGTCCAGTGTCTCATTGTGACACGGCTCAGAACACCATCCATAGACGTTGTAGTCCGGTGTCTCATTGTGACACACTCAGCACACCATCCATAGACGTTATAGTCCGGTGTCTCATTGTGACACGGCTCAGAACACCATTCATAGACGTTATAGTCCGGGGTCTCATTGTGACACGGCTCAGAACACCATCCATAGACGTTATAGTCTGGTGTCTCATTGTGACAAGGCTCAGAACACCATCCATAGACGTTATAGTCCGGTTTCTCATTGTGACACGGCTCAGAACACCATCCATAGACGTTATAGTCCGGTGTCTCATTGTGACACGGCTCAGAACACCATCCATAGACGTTATAGTCCGGTTTCTCATTGTGACACACTCAGAACACCATCCATAGACGTTATAGTCCGGTGTCTCATTGTGACACGGCTCAGACCACCATCCATAGACGTTATTGTCCGGTGTCTCATTGTGAGACACTCAGAACACCATCCATAGACGTTATAGTCCGGTGTCTCATTGTGACACACTCAGAACACCATCCATAGACGTTATAGTCCGGTGTCTCATTGTGACACACTCAGAACACCATCCATAGACGTTATAGTCCGGTGTCTCATTGTGACACACTCAGAACACCATCCATAGACGTTATAGTCCGGTGTCTCATTGGGACACGGCTCAGAACACCATCCATAGACGTTATAGTCCGGTGTCTCATTGTGACACGGCTCAGAACACCATCCATAGACGTTATAGTCCGGTGTCTCATTGTGACACGGCTCAGAACACCATCCATAGACGTTATAGTCCGGTGTCTCATTGTGACACACTCAGAACACCATCCATAGACGTTATAGTCCGGTGTCTCATTGGGACACGGCTCAGAACACCATCCATAGACGTTATAGTCCGGTGTCTCATTGGGACACGGCTCAGAACACCATCCATAGACGTTGTAGTCCGGTGTCTCATTGTGACACGGCTCAGAACACCATCCATAGACGTTATAGTCCGGTCTCTCATGGTGACACGGCTCAGACCACCATCCATATACGTTATAGTCCGGTGTCTCATTGTGACACGGCTCAGAACACCATCCAGACGCACAGCCTGTATCGGCAACTCCCCACAATTCTCAACCAATGCGATTCCGGTAAGAGTATTCATTTGAATATTTTGATATGGAAAAATTCCTTGAGCTGCAATGAGAATGAATAAGCCAACAGTTCAATATTCTAGAACACTGCTGTGCGTACACATTCTGAACCAATGTTTAACCACATGAAAGCCATTTTCACATTTGTAGACCCTGGTTTGATGCTGGGGATAAATAGGCTGAAGTGTCAATTGCCAGTTAGTACAAACGGAGGCATGTCTGACAAATGCATTTTAATTTAACACTTCCCAGGATATGTTTTTTTAACAGCTTGTTTAAACACAGGATTTTGTTAGAATGTCATGGAACATTAATCACCGCAAGTCAATAGTATATTCCAAAGTTGAAGGGTTTATTCATCACCTTGCCACCCTGGAAATCACCCTCAGTTTCATCAGCAGCCTGTGCTAATGGAGGGCCCTCCGAGTGAGTTGGTAGGGGAGAGGTTTGGTATTCACCAATGGATTGCATCCCAATAAAGCTCTTCTCATGAAGCGTGCACGTCACTCCCAGTAATGGATTTAACAGAAACGGTCACACCGAACCAATGCTTTTAAATCCATGAACTGGTGTGCAAGTGTACACAAATGTGGAGAAGTGGGCTGCAACATTCCGAATGGATAACCAATTGATTTGACTGGCAAGAGTCTATTCAAAACATGTGCCCAGTTCTACACACTTGGACTGAAATAGGGCTTCAATTGCATAGTCCACACAGTCGCTCCTTCTCAAAATCCACTGGAGGAGAAGGTCAGAGGAGCGGGACATGTTTTCATGCAATGGTTTAAGTGACGAGGGAGCAATTGATCTTTCCCGGGTCTCCTCAACTCCATTGAGGAGAGGACCAAGGTCCCTTCAGACCGCATCCAATGACATAAAATGTAGACATTAAGGACAGGGGAAGCTAAGTTTGAGAAGCTAGTCACACTTTGACTCATCCCACGTGAATGGTAATTAAGGCGATGCCACTATAGTAATATACAGTCCTGTTAGATGGGAGAGGGACAGCTGTACTTTTTCTACATGAAAGAATGAGCTGGAGGTAAATAAAAATATATATTTTATTTTATAAAACTTCACACAAAAGAAATATTCGTAGAACAATAAGTCTACCTGTAAAACATTTTTGAATTCACCATTTTCTAATGATTCTGACAAGAACTCTGCCCGAAAAGGATTGGACTGTCAATGAGCATCATCGTCCACATAGGGGGTTTGTTGCAGTGTGGGTTTTAACAATCATGGCATGGTTGGCGTATTTGATTGAAGGACGGAAGTAGTCAGGGCTGAAGACAGGGAAGAGTCTTTCATTGGTTGGCACGTGTTGGTATGTGTAGAGGTGATCACCGAGATGAATGTCGTAGAATGACACAAGTCGCTTCCGCCCGTCAAAGTACACACCCACATGTGCCTGTAATGTGTAATGAAGCTCATGAATAAAAAGTTAAAGTAGATGAGAAAAATTGCCCCTCTGATATTTAGTACATTTGACTTGAAATTAAAGATAAGCAAAACCACTTCAATAATGTCAAATATCTTGTCAAGTCTAAAGGCTAGCTACAAAGACATGCATGAAGCCAACTAAAATGAACTATTTTGCCAGGACAAATATCCCGGTGAGATTTCACCCCCTATTGGAAATGAGACGTTTAAAGAAAGTTATTTATTTTATTTCTTAAAACACCCATCATAGAAAATGTACTAGACTAGAGCGCCCTTTGTGCCCTGTATTCAACTATTCTTCTACATACCTTTCTCATTTGTGTTACGATGGCCATAGGGTTGTTGGCAGGGTTGGTGGTAGCGGTTGGCCAAAGCCTCCCCTCACGGTGTACCAGGACCCAGAACCCATTCCCAGGGGTGACACTCACCCCTTGAGAAGTCATGGAGGACTCAGTTGCCACACCTACAAACCACACATCAGATCCATTTCCAACCCAGTCCTCCACCTCAACCTCCCAGTAGGCTCGATGGCTGCTGAACCCCTGGGTGGCGAGGACACACGGCACCTGGGTGAAGCGCTGGGTCGACATGGGGAACGTCCTAGCAATCTTGCACCGGTCCACCCGAATCTCACAACCATGGGACCCCCTTCTGAACAGGAGCGATGGGTGGGCTGTGCTGGGGTCAGGAGTCACCTCAACTGAGGAGAAGGGATAGGTAGGGGTAGAGGAAAACTACAATCAAATGTTGAATTCATTTTACAAAGTTGAGCATATAGGGATATCAACACCAGGAACTAAATACACTGCTCAAAAAATAAAAGGGAACACTTAAACACAATGTAACTCCAATGTGACAGTGTGGAGACGCCGTGGAGAATATTCTGCTGCCTGTAACATCCTCCAGCATGACCGGTTTGGCGGTGGGTCAGTCATGGTGTGGGGTGGCATTTCTTTGGGGAGCCGCACAGCCCTCCATGTGCTCGCCAGAGGTAGCCGGATTGCCAATTAGGTACAGAGATGAGATCCTCAGACCCCTTGTGAGACCATATGCTGGTGCGGTTGGCCCTGGGTTCCTCCTAATGCAAGACAATGCTAGACCTCATGTGGCTGGAGTGTCTCAGCAGTTCCTGCAAGAGGAAGGCATTGATACTATGGACTGGCCCGCCCGTTCCCCAGACCTGAATCCAATTGAGCACATCATGTCTCGCTCCCTCCACCAACACCACGTTGCACCACAGACTGTCCAGGAGTTGGCAGATGCTTTAGTTCAGGTCTGGGAGATCCCGCAGGAGACCATCCGCCACCTCATCAGGAGCATGCCCAGGCATTGTAGGGTCATACAGGCACGTACTACGGAGCCTCATTTTGACTGGTTTTAAGGACATTACAGCAAAGTCAGTTTTCCACTTTAATTTTGAGTGTGACTCCAAATCCAGACCTCCATGGGTTGATACATTTGATTTCCATTGATAATTTGTGTGATTGGTGTCAGCATATTCCACTATGTAAAGAAAAAAGTATTTAATAAGAATATTTCATTCATTCAGCTCTAGGATGTGTTATTTTAGTGTTCCCTTTATTTTTTTTGAGCAGTGTATATACACAACATGGAGGCAGACTCAGGACTACACATTAGCTCACCTGTGAACTCTTTAACCAAGGTAATCTCTGAGGGATAAACAGAAGGTAACAATTAGAAAATGCAATTGCAAATGTTTAATGTTGCACATCTGGCCCATACTCATGTTGTCAGACTATGAAGGCTTATCTAGAACCAGAGGTGTATCCTACTAATCAGGTTTGAGGAGTTGTGAGGTGGCTTAGGTCAGGTCTGAGTGCAACCCGGGATAACCAGTCAGGTAAATGTTTAAGGCAACAAATCCTTCAGAACCAACCTGCTCCCGGGCAGGCTAAGTACGCTGATGTAAGTGTCAGAGTTGAGGACCAGTGAATGAAGTCTGATTTCCCCCCCTATTGCAAAGATATCATAGTCTCCTTCAACCGAGGAAGTTTTTTTAAAATACCTCATTTAGTAATGACCAAATGCATTTTAAACTTTTGTACGACTCAATATAATTACATCAATAGGTGTGGGGAAAGAGGTCCTCATGCCTTCAGAATAGCCTCAATTCATTGGGACATGAAATCCACAAAAAGTCAATAACCATCCCATAGGGATGCTGGCTCCAATGGTTCCCACAGTCCTCAAGTTGGCTGGATGTCCTTTGGGTGGTGGACTATTATTGATACACATTCCGGTGCATGTAGCACCTACCATACCCCGTTCGAAGGCACTTAAATATTTCGTCTTGTCCATTCATTCTGAACAGCACACAAGCCATGTTTCAATTGTCATCTACACTGACTGAAGGGATTGTAACAAGTGACATCAATAAGAAGTCATTCCTTTCACTTTATCAGTATCAAGGAATGAGCAGGTGTTCTTAATGTTTAGGATTCTGTGTATAATCTGACTATGGCTGTGTTCACACAGACCTGAGCCAGCACTGCCATTTGTAGTGAAGCATCCCATCTTGGGTAGTTTGGCCATGTTTTGCATGAAATGCTCCGCAAGGTTCCCAAGTAGATCTGTGGGGATGTTGACGCTGCATGGTCCTCTGATGCCATCTGGAGGAGCAGGAGGGAGAGAGGGAAGATTCTAAAAGGAGAGAGCAAGAATGAAAGGATTTAAATAAATGCATCACACACGCATGTTGATCCACCTACAACGATGACCGAGTTGGATGCAAGACGTGTGGATAATCTACAGCGTATTAGATTGGTGTAAGCATTGGCTGGAAGAAGTTTCCAGAAGTTTCCACCATAGTTGCATCCATGACCGGGACTGTAAGACAGGCTATATTTCTGAAGAATCTAAACCATGATTCCTCACAGGGTAAATTGATTGAGCTACAAAAAACATTTAGTCATTTATGATATAAAGGGATTTGCAGATCAGTCAATCAACTCTCAAGTTAGCTGCAAAGTCAAACATGCCCAATAACTCACATTAAGAAGCTCAAAGGAGTCTGAGGAGCCAATCACTCGCTCCAATGCAAAAACTCTGCTCATCAGAGCTGTAATGTCTTCTTCAAGCACACAATTCCAATGGGAAGCTGTCCACTCCAGCTCGTCCACTCTCCTCGAGGCCTCAGTGTTATAGCGATCGTAGAGCATACTCACCTTGCTGACCAGGGCTAGGTGGAAGGCATTCACAAACTTGATTTGCCTTGCTGCTTTATTCTACAAGTAGATGAAACAGAAGTGAGGATTCATGAGATTTGATACCTTCTGGAAATTGCAGATAGAAATGCAATAAATAGCACAGACGCAACTTCTTGATAAATTTGACAGACATTTTCTGTTCTACATGATACATTTCTAAACGTTCTGCAGCATTCCACCCCACCGCCGAAGAGGTCAAAGAGCAGTCTTCAAGCCATGGTAATTTTCAGTAGCAGAACAATGTAAGACCCATGGGAAGTTGGAATGAATTACTTTCGAATTCTATGGCGAAAGATTGCAAAATTACAACAGCGTAACATAGCCAATTCAAATGAAGTCACCTCACAGAGTAGGACTGAAGAGTTTAATTTCTCTGCCTCAATCCGAGTGGCCTTCAGCTTCTCCTTGACCACTGTCTTGGCTTTAGCCAGCTGAGCCTGAAGTTAAGACCATAGGTGTTAGCATTCGTGCTGGAACAAAAAGCTGCACATGGTGCCCAATAATTATTTTTAATGCACCAAATGAAAGAAAACCCAATGAAGAGAGCCAAAACAGGGTGGGACAACTACCCAAACTATTCCAATAGGAAACAATGTTCTGTTACAAATTTGTTATAGTGTGTCATACGGAATACAGCTCAGAACCAAGGATAAAGCAAAATATAACGCAACAGAAAACAAAAACAAGCATTTATTGGACAAGTTCAGGTAGTCCCTCCTGGTTTAAGTCAGTTTGCTTCCATTTGGTGACTAATGAATACAACCCTGGATTGATGAACAGTTGCTCCAAAACTCATTCTTACCTTTTGAAGCAAGAACTCTACCCGCATAGTCACAACCAGGTGGGCCGGCGCCTGGTGAGAGTCACACGCCACACACAACATGGTCTTGTCAAAGCAGCAGTAAAGCTCCAGGAGCCTGTTGTGGGTCGGACACATCCTTTCCTCCAGGTTAGCTAGCGGTCTGACTAGCTGGTGCCTGGAAAACCGGGCATTGTGGACCCTTGCATGCTCCAGGCAGTACGACGACACACACACCAGGCAGGTCTTGACGGCCTTGGACATCCTGTCTCCGATGCATATGTCACAGGAGACCTCTCCCGGAGCCAGAGTCGACGACTGGTCAACGACCTCGTCCCCTCCACTTGCCCCCTTGAAGCTTTCCACAAGGTCTCTCATGACCATGTTGACCTGGATGTTGGGGGCTGGTGTGAAGCTAGTCTTGCACAGAGCACAGATCGCAGTGTCTCTCGTGTGCCAATAGGCCTCGAGACAAGGCTTGCAAAAGGTGTGTCCACACGGGATTGTGGCTGGGTCGATGAAAACACCAAGACAGATGCAGCACAGGAACTGGTCCTCTGACATTGACAAGGCCATCTCTTCAAGCTGTGGGCAAAGGGTTAGAAAACATTGCAATCCCTTTGAGTTTCAAATTAATTAGTCTGTCATTTCATAGTGGCACAGACAACATTATATAAAGTGACTAGCCTGTACTTTTTTTATTTTTATATTAACATTATGGCCAAAAGTCACATTTGAGAACACCAAAATCTTTTAATAATATTTGAGCACAGAGTAAAAATAGATCCCTCAAATAATGTGGGTGGTACCAATAATATGCATATCCTTGCTTCAGAGCCTGAGCTACAGGCAGTTAGATTTGGGTATGTAATTTTAGGTGAAAATTGAAAGGGGGTAATTCTTAAGAGGTTAAACACACGGACATTTGTAAGTGACCCCAAACTTTTGAATGGTAGTGTATATATTTTAGATCTTCAAACGATTGTTGCAATAAAATGGTTAAACTGTTCCAAAAATAAGTGTAATCAACCTTGCACACATAGCATTGTAGGCCAAACTGTAGGCTACAACAGATTCACTCGTTGTGCTGCTCTCATAACAAAGTGAATTTACCACACACACACACACACACACACACCCCGCCAATTAATTAGTACCAATAGGAAACGTGTCACTCATCCTGATCTCCCACATGCTTTCACCAACAAAAGGAAACTCTTGACAACTGCATTTTCAGTAGTTAAATGCAGCAACAAAAACATGAAACCCATATATATTTTTAAGACTAAGTTGTTCACAAGCATGATAGCTGTACCTCATGTTTTACGCAACATCTTGGCCATTAGCCAATCGGCATTTCTCAACGAGTAAGAAGCATGTGAATGCATCCAACTGGTATGTGAGACTTCACAAATGGTAAATTCCCACCTCCCACTTAGTTCCGAACACAACATTTGACTAAAAGTCCTTAAGAATTCCACATGGGGATGGTAAAGCATAGTTCACATTTGACAAACTTTTGTTAGTCTTGTCAAAAGTATTCCTTTGAAACTCACCTTTCTGTGTATGGAGCGCAACAACCAAACAGATTTTTTTTCTTCTTCTGGGGGGGGGGGAGTGATTTAATGAGTTTCCTTGGTTTCAGGTTGCATTTTGTACTGTAAGCTCCTCCCTCTTTCATGAAGCAATAAATCAGTGGAAGTGCCATTATGATTCCCATACCCACATCTGTGCTCAACAACTATTGGTTTAACCCTGCAGTACACAGATTGAAAACATTGTAATGCTTTTGGTACTTTGAAGACAACTGGGAACTCGGTTAAAAACTAGGTAAAAACATGACTTCTGTGATTTTCAGATCAGAAAGTCGGATCTTGAGAAAGAGGCCAGGGTTCCCAACTTGTAATTCCAAATTGGATGACCATTCAAACTATTTTTCCCAGTTGGAGATTCTTCCCTGTTTATTTCAGAGTTGTCTGGAACGCACTGAAATTGACTGAATTTTTCTAACTCCCCAAAGTCCGATGAACTTGTTCTATGCAAACATGAAAGCAGGGACCTGCTGGTTCATTCTCTACAACATCCGCAGAGTATAACCATACCTCATAGAGGAAGTGGTGCAGGTCATAATCCAGGCATTTGTCCTGTCCCGTCTGGACTACTGCAACTCACTATTGGCTGGGCTCCCCGCTTGTGCCATCAAACCCCTGCAACTTATCCAGAACACTGCAGCCGCTTGATTTTCAACCTTCCCAAGTTCTCTCATGTCACCTCGCTCCTCCGCACACTCCACTGGCTTCCAGTCTACGCTTGCATCCACTACAAGACCATGGTGCTTACCTACGGTGCAGCAAGAGGAACTGCCCCTCTCTACCTTCAGGCCATGCTCAAACCCTATACCCCAACCCGAGCACTCCGTTCTGCCACCTCAGCTCTCTTGGCCCTCCCATCCCTACGGGAGGGCAGCTCTCGCTCAGCCCAGTCCAAGCTCTTCTTTGTCCTGGCACCGCAATGGTGGTCCTGAAGCTGTCCTTAATCCAATCATTTAACATTTGTTTTAATCCTTTATTTAGCATGTACCACCCTTATCTTGCCACCGAGTCTAACGTTTCACTGGTTTCTTTTCCCCATAACCACTGTACCACCATGTTCATGAACTAAAAAAAAACAAGTTAATTTTTAGCTTTGGTAACCCCTATGCTAATTCCTCGTGACCCCTCCACCCTTTTGTCCGTTCTAGGAATCTATTTCAGAATAAGACATAACATGTAAATATTTTTCAGAATAAAATGACAAAATGTCTCATGATATTAAATCCCCCAAGGTTTTCTGAGTTGCCAGGAGTGTTTGTGTCACGCCCTTACCTTAGAGATCTTTTTTATGTCTCTATTTTGGTTTGGTCAGGGCGTAAGTTGGGGTGGGCATTCTATGTTTTGTGTTCTATGTTTTCTATTTCTGTGTGTTTGGGCAGGTGTGGTTCACAATCAGAGGCAGCTGTCTATCGTTGTCTCTGATTGAGAACCGTACTTAGTTAGCCTTTTCCCACCTGTGTTTTGTGGGTAGTTATTTTCTGTTTTTGTGTGTCTGCACCAGATAGAACTGTTTTGTTTTTCCACTTTGTTATTTTTTGTTCTAGTGTTCAGTTTGATTAAAAATCATGAAAACGTACCACGCTGCACCTTGGTCCTCTTCTGCAAACAGCTGTGACAGTTTGGCCAGAATTTAAATTTGTTACCTCTTTAGAATCCATCCCCCTGGCATTTCACCTAGATTCTTGAACCCAAAATACTTTTTCCTGTGGCAAATTTAGCCAATTTCTTATAAGGAATTTGTGACATTTGATCCCTGGCATCTATTAAAAAGTTATGTAAAACGTGGTTTCCTACGTCTTCATTCACATAGAAACTGTCATCTATATGAACCATTATCGATCAAACCAAAGCCATACACCGCTGTGTGTAAGTTTCTTGTCCCACTACTTTCAGAAGGATTTGTTGCTGCTCTTTTGAAAAAGATGCAAACACTTTACATGGCAACATTTCCTCCGAATGCAGCAGGCTCCATTCCCACTCTACACTCAAACTTCCAATGCCCAACGGCCCCACATCTAAAACAGGGATCTCACCCCATATGCTTTGATGTTTTTCTCTACGTTTCTTTGTCTTACCTTGGCCATTGAAACTGTAGTTAGTGACTTCCCCTGTGGCCGTATTAACCTCTCCGTATTAACCTCGCACATCTGCGAAGTGAGTGTAGTAGTGAGTGTAGTTATTTTAGACAATCAAAGCATCCTGCTCTATTTCATCCACTACCCCCGCAATTGTCATTTTGATCACAGGTTTCAAACCTGCCTTCAAAGCTAAAGTATAAATGCTATCAATGTACTCCTGCAAAGGAGTACATCTACTAATTTAGTTATCGGTTATACTCTTGTTGATAAAACACCGACATCAAAACACTTGTATATTGAGCTTGCTTGATGTCATTGTGCCATACCACAACAGAATCTCAGTATTTGAACAATATTTTTCCCATATTTGAGCCGAATTGGTAGAATGCTTGTGCGCTTCTTTCAGCACCTCCATGTCTTTAACTTCTTAAGTCTTCTAGCTCTGCTTTACAGGGAGAATCAGGACCGCCTGTCACCATATCAATAGTTATTATTCCCGAACCTCTCCAATCGGTGTCTACTGTGTTTAGATTTCTTCACTCCCGTCTCTAATACACACCTTCTATTAACTGTTGTCCAAGGTAGAGCTACCCACTTTCCCAGAGAATAGTTATGGTATTTGTGCCTATTAATTGGTCACAGCACTTAATACATTGTATTAGACCCAATACTATAGTGTCTGCAAATGTATTACTGGAGAATACGGATGACCTAATGTCTTATTCCAGTGTTGCGCCTCAATTATCACTGTTGTTGATTAAACACATTCCCAATGTTATTCACACCTATCTTCCCATTTCCACATAATCTGTCATGGTTCCCCACCCCAAAAGGGCATAAACAAACCTCTCTCCTTATTACTATTGCTCATACACGTAACTCAAAGTGTTCAAATATCTTATTGCTTTTCATTTTACCATGCATGTGGCATTCCTTCAGAATTTATAGGTAACTGTCTTATCATTATCCACATACACTCTACTGCCTCACAGTAGCTGGGACTTTCGTCCCTCACACAGATCTCGCAGGGAAATACCCCGACTAGGGACCTATCCTACACGGATCCTAAACCATATATTTATGACCGGTCTGTCGTGTCTTTACTATCATTAAATTGAAGACTTCGTTTTTATCAAAGATTCTTTGTAATTAGTATTACGCAATCAAACTGATTAACTAGCTGCAGGGGCAGTATTGAGTAGCTTGGATGAAAAGGTGCCCATATCAAACAGCCTGCTCCTCAGTCATAGTTGCTAATATTTGCATATTATTAGTATTGGATAGAAAACACTCTGAAGTTTCTAAAACTGTTTGAATGATGTCTGTGAGTATAACAGAACTCATATTGGCAGGCAAATCCTGAGTTCAAATCAAAACAGGAAGTCAGAAATCTGAGCTTGTATGTATTCACCAGAGTCCCCAATGAAGTCCCCTTGAGATATGAATGATGTTGCACTGCCTAGGGGTTCCACTAGATGTCAACCATCAATAGAAATTATAATGAGGCTTCTATGTTGTTGTGGGAGTGAATGAGAGCAGAATATATCAGCTGTCCATGAAGAAAAAAAAACATTTTTGGCCCTCTATTTTCACTGGTAGTTGTCATTGATCCTGGTATCGGGATTGCAGCCATAACAGGTTAATCATGTAACTGTAATTAACTAGGAAGTCGGGGCACCAAGGAAAATATTCAGATTACAAAGTTATAATTTCCCAATATACCCTTTCAGATATTTTCATATCTGATCAATAGTCTTCTGATTAATGAATTATTTACTTTACCTCACGTTAGTCTCATTCCAAACGTCGTAAATGGTTGGTTATCTGCACGAACCCAGTCTTCACTATGAGTCATCCATACATCAATTGTCTTAAATAATTTATATTTACTAAGTAATTCACAGAAATGCATAAACAAACAAAGTAAATATGATTACAAGAAATGATAGGAGAATGTGCCCTAGTGGGCGAAACCGGCATGGTGGCTTGTTAGACAAAAGGGAAGTGGGGTTCGACTAAGAAGTCACTAAAGAGTTAATAATTATAACAGTTGAAATGCTAATCCTTTACACATGAACGCTCACTCATTTGGAAACAATTGCAATCAATATATATATTTACGCTCAGTGTGTCATCTTGATTGCTGTTGAAAAGTTTGTTTCTTTTGTAGAATTGTCTGTCTCTCTCTCTCTCTGTCGTGGTTATAGTGGATAGTTCAGAGCGATATTCATTCATGTTGTTGTAGAATGGATGTTTTCAGCAGTTGTCGTTCTTCGCGTTCAATGATACCGAATTCCTAGCTGCAGACTAGTAATTAATATTAAAGACTTCTTCTTATTCTGTCAGTATCGATAGTCTAAGAGTTTAACCACGTAGTATGGTTTAAAAATTCAGTAATGGTCTGCAACCTTTGTCCTCCCATGATTGAGAGAAACATGGTCTACTGAGAATTTCGCAAAGTTGGGTTTTATTCGGGATTTCAGAAAAGGGGCTGTCTCAGGATGCCTGACCCTAACTGGGCTCATGGGTGTTCCTCTGATTTAGTTCAACTCAAAGGGAATTGGATTTTCCTTCATTAAACAGTCCAAAAATCACATTACACAATTTTACAAACAGTATCATCCTCACTCATTCATCTTATACAACAATTAGATATAAACCTCATATGAGGCTATTATGTAAACAACGCTAAGGTAATGTGGCCGCACCATCTCCCATGAGCGGACCAGTTCGTAGCTGGATTCTTCACCGATCTTTTATACCTTCTCCGGAACATAAATGTTGTTCGGACCTCAAGTTCTGTGAGCTGGAAGAAATTCCTTTGTTCTCTATGAAACTTCACTCTATCTCTATACTGTGTGGCCATGAGGCAGGGTCTTCCCTAGGAATTTACGACCTCACTCTGACCACAGCAGTCTGGTTGTAGAAGCAGAGAGCGGGGGATGGTGTTCGCTGTACTCAAAGAGGGCAACGTCATGACATACACCCCCCCCCCCCCTGGTGGTTTGGATCTTGTTTGTCCTGCAAGTTACAAATCAACATAAAATCATGAACACGTGATGTCATGTTTGTAGATCATCTTTGCAGTCCCCTCTGGTGGTTGAACTTGGTAGGCTTCTCTGAAAGCGGAGCAGTCCACCACAAGGATGGCAGTTGATGTCCGGTTGGTGATCGCCGTTGCGGTCCCCTCTAGAGATGTCCCTTGGTAGGTTCCCTGGAATCTGCAAAGTACCCCAGGGAGGGCCAGGGGATGTCCTGGTTGGTGATCGCTGTTGCGGTCCCCCCCCCCCCCCCATCTGGTGGTTTACCTTGGTAAGCTCTCTGACAGCGGAGCATGCCGCCACAAGGATGGGCCGTGGGTGTCCGGATTTGGGGTCGCTGTTCCGGATCCGTCGTCTGGTCGTTGTCCAGACTGGAAGATCTGGGCAGTAACTTAGGCAGATGTTAACAACGCACACACACTCAAGAAATATATATAATTACATTCATTACCCAATGAGCGGCGTTGTGGCACTAAGTGATGGTTGTACTGGGACTTTGTTTATGGCTCTATCACTTCCTAAGTGTCAAAGGAACTGAACCAAAAAGGAATGAAAGCATAAACAAAAGATATACAAAATATAGTTCTCACACAAATCTAATTGGACTGTATTCTATATACGTCCAATGTTCTGGCAAAATGACTATCATGGCATTGTCTCTAATGCCATATCTAGGGTTTTCCTACTTGGTGTGTTGCTTAGGCACTCTCCTAAGTTGATAACTATATGATAGGTTTACAGCTGTAAGGCACTAGTTTTGGGCAGTCTACAGGGATGACCTATGGACTTCTGGGAAGAAAACTGGTGAGTGCTGTAGAGTCAAAGGCCTAGAAGTAAATGTTCAACTTTACTATGGCTGGTATTTTGCTTGGACCCTTAAGTGATCCTAGCATAAATCCTAGTTGGATGTTCCGTTGTGCATGTGAGTTTATGCTTCCACAAGCGTGCATGTCAAGGGAAGAAAACAGATTACAACTTGTTCAGAATGAGTCTGACATACATGTCTGACACATCTCATTGCTTGGTGTTGCCTATTTTACATTGGCAGCATTTTTGGGGCGTCCTGTACTTTTATATTCTTTAACCGGTTTGTGTAAAATGCCAGACAGGGTTAGACACAACAGTTTACTTTTTGTTGTTCAAACAGAAGAGTTGTACCTCCAATTTGCATTGTTTAAGTACTTCAGTCTTCAAAATGCCACCTGAAACCAATCAGAGAAATATCCACCCGCACAGTAGGTGGCAAAATGCACATTAATTTGTTGTTTGGCTTGTGCCTGCTGTAGCTAATGTAAGCTAACTAGCAAGCTGCGGTAATGTTGTTGCAAAGAGAGCTAGAATTGGTTTGTAAGCCCCTTGTTGATACTAACCAGATGGCCACAACTAGATAACTAGCAATATTATAATTAAATCACAATGTATTAACTCAAATGAAGTAGCCACCTGTTAGCAGTCAAGAGAAAGAGTAGTAATGTAAACTCACCCCATTCCGTACAAATGTGCGCAACCACAACATTCAAACGAGCATACAAAGAAAGCTAATGGGACTGTAGCGACTGTGTTGACTTCAAAATCGGGGGTGTGAGCTAGGTTTCTATTCAAGCGTTGATCGACATGCTAATGGCTCTATAGTATTGGAGAAAAGTTGAAAAAAAAAAAACTCTGTTACATCGTGACGTGTCATGTCGTAACGTACAGCACATATAAAGCAACTATTTCTGTCTTACAATCTCTCTCCACCAGGTGTAGCACTTCTCTCATCGTTTAAAAACAAGAAAGGGACAGTGACAGGGGTAAGGGGGGATACCTAGTCATTTTTTGCGTCATCATTGCATGCGATCATCATTATCAATGCTACTGTTTACTTCTAATATCACTTTAGCACCGCCCTAAACTTGATTCAAATTCGACACAAACCTTCAAATAAGTACACTGCTCAAAAAATAAAGGGAACACTAAAATAACACATCCTAGATCTGAATGAATGAAATCCGGCTGATGTCTAGTGTAACACCAATGTTAAAAACTGATGTCAAAGCTAACGCACATACCTATGTAACATAGGTACATAACATAATAAGATTGGAGTCTGTTCGAGTGTGTGGACAGGTGTCTTTTATACAGGTAACGAATTCAAACAGGTGCAGTTAATACAGGTAATGAGTGGATAACAGGAGGACTTCTTAAAGAAAAACTAACAGGTCTGTGAGAGCCGGAATTCTTACTGGTTGGTAGGTGATCAAATACTTATGTCATGCAATAAAATGCTAATTAATTACTTAAATCATACAATGTGATTTTCTGGATTTTTGTTTTAGATTCCGTCTCTCACAGTTGAAGTGTACCTATGATAAAAAATTACAGACCTCTACATGCTTTCTAATTAGGAAAACCTGCAAAATCAGTGTATCAAATCAGCAGTGTATCAAATACTTGTTCTCCCCACTGTATATATTTACCAAAACAATATGGGGGATTGGAAATGATGCAGACAATTACATTGATGGAAGAAACATTCTTTCCGCAATATTAAGCTGATCCACTCCTTAAAATTTTTTAATAATAATATATTTTTTTAAATAGTGGGATTTGCGGTTTGCCTTCAAAATAAAAGTATGTAATTGACAGTGATGCCAGTGAATTCAAAGTAGAATTATGCCATACTTTTATTTTGAAGGCTAACCGCAAAGTCCACTATTGTGGCTAACCCTTCACATAGATGGGTCCAACCACCGTTAATCAAATAAGAACGGTCTAATAAATGAGGGTTATTCTAGATGACACCTAGCTATAGAGTTAGAACCAGATTATGTTGTGTTATTTGACATGTATCTTTTTTGACACGCAAAGTCCCAAACGGCATTCCATAGAAATACTGGTTGAGAATGAAACGACTGAACAACAAAACAGCACAGAAAATAAGTGAAATAAATAGGTTTTGATTATGTTTTACTGGTATTGGGGACATACGTAAATGCCAACAAAATAACTTTTTGGTCAGTGTGGTGTGTGTGTGTGTGTGTGTGTGTAACCTTTATTTAATTAGGCAAGTCAGTTAAGAACAAATTCTTATTTACAATGACGGCCCAGAACGCGCTGGGCCAATTGTGCGCCACCATATGGGACTCCCAATCACAGCCGGATGTGATAGACTGGATTCGAACCAGGGACTGTAGTGACGCCTCTTGCACTGAGACACAGTACCTTAGAACGCTGTGTCCGTGTTTGTGTGTGTGTGTGTGTGTGTGTGTAACTGTGCTAGAATGCTTAAAATACCTCTACAATTCTAAATATCAGTTATCGGAATCGGTGTCGTTTTTTTTGGGGCAAGGGAAATATCGGGTATCGGGCAAAATTGTCATATCGGTTCATCACTAGTAATATCCTAAATTACATTTGAATTCTGTCAAAAAAATACATGTTTTTCCTTTTACCAAAAGCTATCGAAGGATCGTTCCATAAGGTTGTGTTTTAGAGAGTGATATTGGTTCTTTTAGAATATAATTCATTTTCTTCCATATTGTTATGGTGTTCTTAAAACCTCTTTGGGATGATGCGAATTGTCGCAGCTTTTTGTTAAAAATCGCGCAACATTTCAGCGTCCTGCTACTCATGCCAGGAATATAGTATATGCATATGATAAGTGTGTGTGTATAGAAAACACTCTGGAGTCTCTAAAACTGGTTAAATCGTGTCTGTGGCTATAACATAGCGTGTTTAAGGAGTCAAAATGCATCAAAACTGTTCCCCGAAACACAAAAAAAATATCCATCCTCCAGTCAATGTATTGTTTAATGCTGAAAAAAATACATAGGAATCCCCTGTAAACGCCTACAGCTTCCACACGATGTCGCCAATACTGTCATTTTCATTCTGCTTTATCCTTGGTTTGATAGCGTGACGCATTTCCTTTCTTTGGGCTCACCACAGGATGTTTTGAATGTGAAAACATGGACGATGATTTCAAGACTTGCTGCTATCGAATACAGATCGCCCCGTGATCAATTTAATAGAATATTAACGTTTATTAATACCTAAAGTTGGTTTAGAAAAGTAATTTGAAGTGATTTGTAAAAGTATATAGGCAACTTTTGTAATTTTAAAAAGTGACATTGCGTCTTGTAAAGGTGCATTTTACTGGATCAGACCGGTCTTCAGCAAATCACATTTTGGGTATACAATGACGGATTTAATCGGGAAAAAGACCCAATTGTGATGTTTATGTGACATATAGGAGTGCCAAGAAAGAAGCTCGTCAAAGGTAATGAATGTTTTATATTTTATTTCTGCGTTTTGGGTAGTGCCGGCTACCGCAAAATCTGTTGTTTTGTTGACGGTCTGGTATTCTGGGGGGTGTTTGCTATCAGATATTCGCTTCTCATGCTTTCGCCGAAAAGCATTTTACAAATCTGACTAGGTGGCTAGATTCACAACGAGTGCAGCTTCAATTCACTACCTTGTATGTGTGTTTTAATGAAAGTTTGAGTTTTATCGAAAACTTTCGGTGGCGCTCTAAAATATGCGCTGATTTGATCCCGCGACAGGAACATCCTCCCTAACAAGTTATTAACTATGAAATTGTTCATGTTCTTAGCTTTATTCTTTTAAAAATAGACACATACAAATATTCTGGGGATGAGCATGCACATCTTCAATATATACCCATTGTTCCTCTTTAGTGCATTTAACCATATGTCCAAAGTAAAAGCCTTGGGTAGCGAGTTGATACAATTCCAAGTCTGGAAGGTTAAAACAACCCTCAGCCTTAGGAAGATGTAAAACTTTCCTTTTTATTCTATTAATTTCATTTGCCCATTGTTGGTTCCACTCAAAATGTGCACTTGTAAATAATAACAATTTTTATCAAAATAAAGCTGTAGACAGAAGTCAAAGATCAAACAATAGACATACAACTGATGTCTCTCCTGTGTTCTGCCCCGAACAAAAGAAACACAGGATCTTATATACCCGAGACCTTATGGTGTGATCTCCTATGTCAAACCCTGCATGTGCAGGGTTTGGTTTCTGAGAACCTGTCTCAGTGGCATGCAAATCTGCCTTTGTTTCAGAGAAAACAGACACCATGTCTTGCTATCACCCTCAGTCCCTTCTCACAGATGCGGGGCTGCAGGTTTTGGCAGAGAGCTAGACACAGACAGAGGCCTCAATATTCAGCTATACAGTGAGCATAAGTGCAATGGCACGTAAGCAAATTAATAACAATCAATGATGGGGGTCAATTTTAATCCTTCACCATATACAGTATATACAGAATTTGCAAAAATGACTAAACCTGTTATTGCTTTGTCATTATGTGGCCTTGTGTGTGTAGATGGATTAAATTCTTGTTTTTCTCATCAATATTAGAAGAAGCCTGTCATTTAACAAAATGTGGAAAAAGTCCAGGGGTCTGAATACTTTCGAATGCACTGTATATCAGGAGATCATCTGCAAATACATTTAGTTGATATTCATGTTTACCAATACTGATACCTGTTACGTTTGGGTCCTGTGTAATTCTTTCTGCAAGTGGTTCAATTGTCAGTAACGGCTGTTGGAAGGAGAGGACCAAGGTGCAGCGTGGTACGTGTCAATATTTATTAAATGAACACGAGAATAACCAAATAACAAAGAGAACAACCAAAACAGTTCTGGCTGGTGCAGACACACAGCAGAAAACAATCACCCACAACTCAAAATGGGAAAAACCTAAGTATGGTTCTCAATCAGAGACAACGATCGACAGCTGCCTCTGATTGGGAACCATACCAGGCCAAAGACAGAAATGCAAACATAGAAATCAAAACATAGAATGCCCACCCCAACTCACACCCTGACCAAACTAAAACAGAGACATAAAAAAGGAACTAAGGTCAGGACGTGACAGTTTAATAATGTATTATTTGTGTATCAGTGGAGGCTGGTGGAAGGTGCTATAGGTGTACGGGGTCATTGTAATGGCTGGAATGGAATTCATGGAACGGAGTCAAATGTGCTTTCCATATGTTTGATTACAATGAGCCCATCCTCCTATCGCTCCTCCCACCAGCCTCCACTGTTGTGTATATTTTTTCTCGAGGACAGTTATACAATATTTGTATTACATGTTTATCATTTCAGCCGGAAAATTGAAAGCTTCTAAAGTTTTGAATAGGAATGGCCTTCCAAGATGGCCGGAAGCCTTTTCGGCTTCAACAAACATGATTGATAAATCAATATCTTGTTTATTGGTTTATCGTATTAATCTGAACCATGTTCTTGTATTTGTTTGTGCGTGTCTATTTTGATAAACCCTGTTTGATTGATACAGTGCCTTGCGAAAGTATTCGGCCCCCTTGAACTTTGCGACCTTTTGCCACATTTCAGGCTTCAAACATAAAGATATAAAACTGTATTTTTTTGTGAAGAATCAACAACAAGTGGGACACAATCATGAAGTGGAACGACATTTATTGGATATTTCAAACTTTTTTAACAAATCAAAAACTGAGAAATTGGGCGTGCAAAATTATTCAGCCCCCTTAAGTTAATACTTTGTAGCGCCACCTTTTGCTGCGATTACAGCTGTAAGTTGCTTGGGGTATGTCTCTATCAGTTTTGCACATCGAGAGACTGAAATTTTTTCCCATTCCTCCTTGCAAAACAGCTCGAGCTCAGTGAGGTTGGATGGAGAGCATTTGTGAACAGCAGTTTTCAGTTCTTTCCACAGATTCTCGATTGGATTCAGGTCTGGACTTTGACTTGGCCATTCTAACACCTGGATATGTTTATTTTTAAACCATTCCATTGTAGATTTTGCTTTATGTTTTGGATCATTGTCTTGTTGGAAGACAAATCTCCGTCCCAGTCTCAGGTCTTTTGCAGACTCCATCAGGTTTTCTTCCAGAATGGTCCTGTATTTGGCTCCATCCATCTTCCCATCAATTTTAACCATCTTCCCTGCCTCTGCTGAAGAAAAGCAGGCCCAAACCATGATGCTGCCACCCCCATGTTTGACAGTGGGGATGGTGTGTTCAGGGTGATGAGCTGTGTTGCTTTTACGCCAAACATAACATTTTGCATTGTTGCCAAAAAGTTCAATTTTGGTTTCATCTGACCAGAGCACCTTCTTCCACATGTTTGGTGTGTCTCCCAGGTGGCTTGTGGCAAACTTTAAACGACACTTTTTATGGATATCTTTAAGAAATGGCTTTCTTCTTGCCACTCTTCCATAAAGGCCAGATTTGTGCAATATACGACTGATTGTTGTCCTATGGACAGAGTCTCCCACCTCAGCTGTAGATCTCTGCAGTTCATCCAGAGTGATCATGGGCCTCTTGGCTGCATCTCTGATCAGTCTTCTCCTTGTATGAGCTGAAAGTTTAGAGGGACGGCCAGGTCTTGGTAGATTTGCAGTGGTCTGATACTCCTTCCATTTCAATATTATCGCTTGCACAGTGCTCCTTGGGATGTTTAAAGCTTGGGAAATCTTTTTGTATCCAAATCCGGCTTTAAACTTCTTCACAACAGTATCTCGGACCTGCCTGGTGTGTTCCTTGTTCTTCATGATGCTCTCTGCGCTTTTAACGGACCTCTGAGACTATCACAGTGCAGGTGCATTTATACAGAGTCTTGATTACACACAGGTGGATTGTATTTATCATCATTAGTCATTTAGGTCAACATTGGATCATTCAGAGATCCTCACTGAACTTCTGGAGAGAGTTTGCTGCACTTAAAGTAAAGGGGCTGAATAATTTTGCACGCCCAATTTTTCAGTTTTTGATTTGTTAAAAAAGTTTTAAATATCCAATAAATGTCGTTCCACTTCATGATTGTATCCCACTTGTTGTTGATTCTTCACCAAAAAATACAGTTTCATATCTTTATGTTTGAAGCCTGAAATGTGGCAAAAGGTCGCAAAGTTCAAGGGGGCCGAATACTTTCCCAAGGCACTGTATGTATAAATACTGTTAAGACTTTGCCATTCCATTGCTTTTAAACTTTGTTATTATATTATTCGCACAATTGAATAAACTTATGGGTCTATAATAAGCAGGGGACACTCCAGATTATCCTGTTTTTATTATCACTTAAATAACTGTTTGATACATGGAACTAGGAAGTAGTGAATTTAGTTACATGTGTGTTGTGATTTGTGTAAATAGAGGGTTACTTTGTCCCTAAATGTTGAACAGAATTCTATGGGAAAGCTATCTGTTCCTGGTGCTTTCCTCCATGCAAATGTTTTACCAGTTTCTTCTTCCGTGATCTATGTTTTTATTGATCATTTTTTGTCTGCTGTTATTGAGTCTTAGAAGGCTATAGGATCCGTCCTACTGCTGTTTAATTCTGATTCAAATATGTTTTCATAGAAGCTATTAAATGTGTAATTAATTGCATTGTTGTTTCTAACTACCGCTTTTGTATCTTTAACCTTTAAAATTATAACTGGTTTAGCATGTATGCGTTTTGTGATAGCTGCAAGATATTTACTAGGTTTATTTGCCGTTAAGTAGAATGTTTTATTTGTTTCTCTTCAAAAGCAAAATAGCGTCTTTCTGCTTAAGTTCAGATATTTTATTCTTCACCTTGTGAAGATTTTAAAAGGTGCTTTTTCAAAGATAGTAATGTATTGTTATTTAATTTTAATTTCTAAATCAGATGTAACTTTTGCTGAGTGTGAGATTAACATTCCCCTGATGTACGCCTTAATGGCATCCCAAATTCTATCCAGGGTTGTCTTTTCTCTGTCCTCTAATTTTTTATTTACTTATTTTATAAATATCAGAAGATGCGCTCTGTTCATTCTCCAAAATCTGTTTCTAAGTATATTTTCTATTGATGCATGATACTGGAGAATGATATGATATCACTATATTATGAATATTTTTAATCCAGTAAATTGTTGAGTGAATTTTTGCATGTAGTCAATTCTTGAATACATTTATTTAGTTTGAGGAAAAAAAGGAATAGTCCTTTGTAGTCGGGAATAGTAAACTCTAGGTGTCCTGTAAATTATTTGTAGAGATTAACATTTCTCAGCCTCTTTGGAGTCTCCCTAAATGTGATCTTATCAAACGTATGATTTAGGTCACCTGCTAAAATAATAGTTCCTTTCTAGATTTGATCTAATAAAGCTTGAATTATATCTAAAAACACCAGATTTACCCCCTGGTGGGATATACAATGAAATCAATGTGTATTTTTCACCATGTAAGATACAATTCCACATTTAAAAATGGCTTTCATGGTCCACGTGCTGGGATATAAAGGAAAATTGTGTTTTCTTTTTTCATCAGGATGCCTACACCTCAAGCTGTTACTACACTAGGTGACAGCATAGGCCTCTCCAACCAAGATCCTCTTCAAATTTAAAATGTTTCTCTTGCAAGAAAACCACATCTGCTGACAATCTCTTTAGGTGTTTGAGAACCATACGCGTTTTCCCCCCATCATGGAGCCCATGCATATTCCATGTGATAAGTCGGATTTTGTTGGTCTTTACTTAGAATCAAAGTTAGACAGAATAGATGAGGTTATCACCCCATTCATTTCATATGACGTGTGTTACTGCCTGGCTCAGTTAGCAAGCTAACGCTAGCTAGTTAACTAATGAACAGGTGCACATGATCACTCAACCTAACAAAAAATCCCTCGAGCACAAAACTCCTTATCTAGATGTAAATATGTAAAGACTTGATTGCGAAAAAACATGTATTTTTCAGCTTTATTGTTTAATTAGAACAATTCTGATTAAAAGGGGGTGGATTACACTGGTAAAAGGGTCCTCTTTTTCTTGTCTCTTCTGTATGCTCCCCCACATAGAGGTTCTCAGCCACTAACCAGCATTGCGATTCTACAAGTAGAAACGGTTTGTCGGTACCAGCTCAGTACACAGCAGGAATGTATTTTGTTCTAGCAAGAGATGGAACGGCATCCTACTGTGCTAAGTACCTATCTGCAGTGATATTTCTCGGTGTGTCTGCACCTTTAAGGAAGAGACCATCTGATATGGTCATAAAATCCTCATGCCAAAGTGGCAGTCTGTTTCTGCGATCATGCTAACTCATTGTCATGTTTGGCTTGACAATGACAGAAATGGAGTTGGCAAGAGTACAAACTGATCTGGGAACAGGCTAAGAATCCTAGGGTATTGAATAATTTTCTTACCAAATGTATTGATTATTTTTTTTTTTTTACCTTTATTTAACTAGGCAAGTCAGTTAAGAACAAATTCTTATTTTCAATGACGGCCTAGGAACAGTGGGTTAACTGCCTGTTCAGGGGCAGAACGACAGATACCTTGCAACCTTCCGGTTATTAGGCCAACGCTCTAACCACTAGGCTACCCTGCCGCCCCAATCGACTTCAATTGTTCTCTGGGCTTTGATTACCTTGCAAGAGATATGGGTTTTGGGTCAAGATTCAAATGACATTGACCAACACACTATTCTATTTTCAGATATGGCTTCCTCTAGAAGTAGTCTGCTTGAGAGACAGAGCAATTGAACTGCCTGTCTAGATTTATTCATGAACCCAGTCACCACTCCCTGTGGCCACAACTTCTGAAAGAATTGTATCGAAAGTTACTGGGATTCCAGTGATATACCCCAGTGCCCTATGTGTAAAGCGGAGTTCTTCAAAAGCTCCGGATCAACACGTCATACAGAGAAGTAGTTGGTCATTTTAAGTCTTGAGTGTTAAGGATATGAAGGGCCCTGTCTTCACTGGTCCTGGCGATATGGCCTGTGACCTCTGCTCTGGGAGGAAGCTCAAGTCCCTGAATTCCTGCCTGGTGTGTCTGACCTCTTTCTGTGAGATTCACCTGGAGCCTCACCATAGTGGCAACCCTGAAGAGACACACGCTAGTGGACCCTGTGAAGAACCTGGAGGACAGGATGTGCAAGAAGCACAAGAGGTTCCGGGACTTATTCTGTCAGAACGACCAGACGTGTCTGTGCCAGATGTGTGCTGAGACGGACCACAAAAATCACTTAATTTTAACTGTGGAAAAAGAGTGAAGATGATCTTGTGGAAAAAAACGTACCCACAGCACCTTTCTAAAATCAAAAATTATATTTAAAAAATACTGTACATAACAGACAAATGAATGAGCAAATATGGGGCATGAATAAGGTTAGATAATTCCAGTAACTTTACCCCAAAATGCATAGGTTATCCAGATATCCAAGTTGCAGGACTCCCGGATTTCCTCCTGATTCCAGGAGTCATCCAATCGGGATTTCTAGAAAACCTGGGAATTTGTCAACCATTGATTAGTAACAATTTTGTTTACGGTTGTTTCCCCAGGCCCAGGTCAAGCACACTTGAGGTATGTGTTCAGCAGATGCCCCAGGGCAGAGAGAAGAAGATGGAGATCAAACAATCAGTGGATCTCAGCAGAGTGAGTTCTCACATAAGCATCCTGACTTGTATCGTTCTCCTCTATGTGGGATCAACTTTAATATATTCTTAACCTGCTGATACATTATTCATGAGGTGTCATTTCTTGCCCCTATATAATCAAAGTATATTTACCTATTTGTTCTTTAACTTATTTTTGATCTGTCATTTGTGTTGTATTTTTCTTACCAGACGAGTGCTAATAAAAAGTTAATGGACAGTACCCAGATATCCAGTGATTTAATAAAGTCAATTTCCAAGATCCATATTGAGCTCTATGATGTGATTGAGGAGAAGCAGAAAGCAGCAGAGACACAGGCTGAAGGGCTCGTCAAAGAGCTGGAGGAGGAAATCACTGATCTACAGAAGAGAAGCGGTGCTCTGGAGCAGCTGTCACACACCGAGGACCACGTCTACCTCATACAGGTACAAAACCACAAGCCACTTTGTTCTAAGCATCGTTTTGGATATGCATTTCTCACCGGTCTTAGAAGTTGTTTGTGAGTCTGTGAAAATATATGTTTTTACAATATGTATTGTGCACATCAAGCATATCATGAAAAAAACCAGTATCTGGGCTTGGTGGAAAGGGGAATATATGCGATATAGGATTATCTCATGAAGGAAGTGAGAGAGTTATTAGCTGAAAGTAAGCTTTTATAATCATTTATAAAGGCTTATTTATGAAAAACTATTTTAAAGTCTTACCAAGTATTTTAATGTGTGGGTTGGCAGTCTTTAAATTCTATTTGTGAAATTGGATATGAATCAATGTTTTCTTCCTCAGAGCTGAAAGAGATGCAACAATATGCAGGTGGGTGTGAATCATTGTGACTAGTCACATTTTTGGCTCTAAACTTCTGACCCACTGGAATTGTGATACAGTGAAGTATAAGTGAAATAATCTGTCTGTAAACAATTGTTGGAAACATTACTTGTGTCATGCACACATTTAATGTCCTAACTTACTTGCCAAAACTATAGTTTGTTAAAACTTCTTTGTGATAGGGGGAAGTATTTTCACTTTTGGATGAATTCTGTGCCCATAGTGAACTACCTCCTTGTTAGGAATTTTATGAATAATGACTAAACAATGTGTACATTTAAACAAACTATAACTAATTAAACTCTAGCCTGTTTTACAATATCTGATTAAAACCTGTTAGGGATAGGGGGCAGCATTTTCACTTCGGATGAATTGCGTGCCCATAGTGAACTACATCCTACTCTGTCCTAGATGCTAATATATGCATATTATTACTATTGGATAGGAAACACTCTGAAGTTTCTAAAACTGTTTGAATTATGTCTGTGAGTATAACAGAACTCATAGGACAGGCAAACTTCCAAACAGGAAGTGGACATTCTGGGGCTGGTCGAATTTCAAGTCATCGTCTATTCACATCCAAACAAGATATGGATCTGTTCGCACTTCCTACGCCTTCCACTAGATGTCAACAGTCAGTAGAACATGAAATGAAGACTCTAGTGTGATGTATGACCGGATGGCAGCTATTTGAGTCACTGGTCTGGCAGAATGCCAGTTCCTGGTTATGCGCAGTAGTCCTTATATCGCCTTGCGTTCCATTACTCTGTAGACAAAAACGAATGCTCCGGTTGGAACGTTATTGGATATATATGAAAATAACATCCTGAAGATTGATTCTCTACTTAGTTTGACCAGTTTATTCGAACTGGAATATAACTTTTTGAAGTTTTCGTCCGAGTTCGCCTGGACCAGCGCCAGCTTTTGGACATGTGAACTAACCGTGCTAGCAAAAGCAGCTAATTGGACACTAGTAATGGACATTATGGAACAAAACAACGATTTATTGTGGAACTAGGACTCCTTGCACTGCATTCTGATGAAATATCCTCAAAGGTAAGGGAATATTTATGATGTCATTATTTCTGTTGACTCCAACATGGCGGAGAAATGTTGTTATATCTGATTGCCGTCTCAGATTATTGCATGGTGTGCTTTTTCTGTAAAGTATTTTTTTTTGTTGATCTGACACAGCGGTTGCATTAAGAACAAGTATATCTTTAATTCTATGTTAAACATGTATCTTTCATCAACGTTTATGATGAGTATTTCTGTTATTTGACGTGGCTCTCTGCAATTTCTCCGGATATCTTGGAGGCATTTTTGAACATGGCGCCAATGTAAACCGAGATTTGTGGATATAAAAATGCACATTATCGAACAAAACATAAATGTATTGTGTAACAATGAAGTCCTATGAGTGTCATCTGATGAAGATCATCAAAGGTTAGTGATTAATTTTATCTTCATTTCTGCTTTTTGTGACTACTATCTTTGGCTGGGAAAATGGCTGTGTTTTTCTGTGGCTATGTACTGAGCTAACATAAGCGTTTGATGTGCTTTCGCTGTAAATCCTTTTTGAAATCAGACATGTTGGCTGGATTCACAACATGTGTAGCTTTAATTTGGTGTCTTTCATGTGTGATTTCATGAAAGATTGATTTTTAAAGTAATATATTTGAATTTGGCGCGGTACATTTTTTCTGGCTTTTGGCCAAGTGGGACACTACCGTCCCACATATCCCAGAGAAGTTTAACATAAAATTTGTGGAGTGGTTGAAAAACGAGTTTTTATGATTCCAACCTAAGTGCATGTAAACTTCTGTCTTCAACTGTATATAGTGTACTGTAAAAGTCTGTTTTATCATGTCCAGTGTCAATAATGGCTTCCATTGTTTCTAAGTAGTCATCTGGGCCGGACTTGGACCCCCCGCGGCTGGTGGCTGCCTTGCTCAAGGGCACATTGACAGATTTTTCACCTAGTCATATCAGAGATTTGAACCAACAACCTTTTGATGACTAGTCCAACATTCTTAAATGCTAGGCTACCTGCCACCCCCGGGAGGAATCATAGAATTCCATCCAGATCAGCAGGATGGATCAGCCAACGCATTATACCAGAAGAGAAAGCAAAACACACGTTTCCCTAATTGTTTTCTAATTGGGCGGGGCCACACAGGTCTACTTATTTTCCCCGTTGAGGCGAGCAGGGAGGGGACACTAAGTAGCCCAGAGTCAACTGTTCTCTCTCTCTCTCATGAGCATGCTAGATATTATGGAGGACCAGTGAGCTCGCTCGGGAAAAGCATGCTCACGCAAGAGATGGAATGCCCACTTACAGACACTCAATGGAAAACGGACTGAGTATCTTATTTATCCACCATCTTTGATTATATTTCTAAACAAATATCCCAGCTCTGTTTAGGTGCTTGGCTTTATGCCTGTTTAAACTATACACAATCCTGCACAGTAGGTGGCGGTATGCACCAATAAGTTTGTTGAAGAAAAAATGTACTTATTTAATATGGAGCTTGCCCTCAATGGTACTGCCCATACCCTCACAAAAAAAATAACGGATAATACAGGGGGTTGTGCTCTTGTTCAACTCTAGGAGGACATACATTTTGAAAGAGGAGTATTTCATATTTTATCCAGATGCAAAGTGAAAGCAGATAAGAGACAACACATTCAAAGGTAAGAACATTACTTGAAATAGAAATTCATACCATCAACAGGCCAATCCAGAAAGAACATACCATTTTAGAAGTCTATTAAGGTATTCTGATACTCATGCAGAATTTGAGTTATTTCCTGAAAAATAAATAAAATGTCTTCCTTTGTACATGTGGGGAAAAGTAGCTTAAATCCCAGCCATTATAAGAAATGTCAGATGTTTTTGTTCTGTGTTATATCTTCCTATCATGGAATATGAGGATGTTGTTTTTTTACAATCCATCAAATTGCAAAGTTCACTGGTACAGTGCACCTCTTATTGTTGTATGTGGATGGATATAATTGCTTTGAAGCTAATTTGTTTGTGGCTGAGCAGTTCTAAACAGCATATTGATAGATTTGTATGGTAATTATATTCTAAATGTTTACAGGCATTTACCAGGAGAGATATTTCATCATGTTTATCAAAGATGGTGTCATTTCTGAGAAACAGTATGTTGCTTAAATTGACCTAGAGATAATCTGATATGGTCTTTGAAACTAAGGGCATTAAAGGATACAGCCTGTACCTCACAAATGTTTAGATAAATATTCACTATCTTAAACTGTCACTTCTATTTCTCTCAGTACTCTATTACTAAATTCAACACTACTATGCACTCTGTTCAAAGTGAAAGGTAGCACATATTTATCTGTATTTATCACCATCTAGAATGGGTGTGAAAGCACAACGCCTCTTATCTTGTCGCCTGATGTAATCTCTAGGCACACGGGGTGTGGCCACTTTGAGCAAAACACTTCATAATTGTGACTTCTGGGAAAGTTAAACAGAGACTGATGAAATCTACAGGATGAGCCAGTGTTTCCAACAGAGAAGACACAACGATATATGGTCATAAATAAATGAACTGCAATGATTCTCGAATGAGCGGCCGTTCATGTGCAAAGGCTTATCATTTCAAAGAATAGAATTATAGACTGTGTAGTGAATCACTTCTGTCTTTCCAGCTCTTTCTCAGTCCTCACCCCTTTACTTTGCCGACCAAGCCGTCATATCTGCTTAGCCCACTAGGGACTTTCTATCATTGTTACTAACCAATATCTACTGTTTGTTTGTGATGTATTTCTGTGATTTTTAGTTAGTCAGTAAATGAATAATTAAGCCAATTTTGTATATTACTGATTCGTTATGAAAACTAGGGTTCGTGCAGATTACCAAGAATTGTACGACGTTTGGAAGGAAACTAATCAGGTAACAATTAAAATAATTTATAGAAGACTGATAAGATACGAAAATATCTGAAGAGTCAATTCGGGAAATAGACTTTAAAAAAAAATATTGTGGTGCCCTGACCTCCTAGTGAATTAATGTTTACATGATTAGTTTAATCACATAATAATAATTACACTGATAATTGATTTGATAAAATAACAGTCTTTACATTTAATGATAGTCACAGACACGACACTCTTAACCGCTAGGTTACCTGCCACCCCCAGGAGGAATCACAAAATTCCATCCAGGTCAGCAGGAGAGATGAGCCAATGTATTATTTCAGACACAGAAGAGAAAGCAAAACATTCGGCTCCCTAAAATGTTCTGATCGGGCAGGGCCACTCTGGTCTACTTAAAGCCCCTCTGGCGAGCTAAATAGCCCAGAGTCAACTGTTCCCTCTCTCGCGTGAGCATGCCAGAGATTATTGAGGAACTGTGAGGTCGCACGAGAGAGGGAACACCCACTTATACAGACAGTATCCTTGACACCATCGCTGATTGTATTTCTGAACAAATATTCCAGCACTGTTTAGGGACTTGGCTTTATTGCTGTTTAAACTATACACAATCCTGCACAGTAGGTGGCGGAAATTGACTACTTTAAAATAGAGATAGCCCTGCCTATAATGTCACAAAAACGATAACGGAAAATATAGGGGGTGTGTCCTCGTCCAAATTTAGGATGACAGAACATTTAAAGAGGAGTATTTAATGTTTTTTTCCCAGATGTAAAGTAAAAGGTAAATAGCAGAGACAACACATTCATCGGTAAGAACTTTCCTTGTAATAAAAATTCATATTATAAACAGGTAATTTAATTCTGAAACGACATACCCTTTTAG
Source organism: Oncorhynchus kisutch (assembly GCF_002021735.2). NCBI lineage: Eukaryota > Metazoa > Chordata > Actinopteri > Salmoniformes > Salmonidae > Oncorhynchus > Oncorhynchus kisutch. The sequence continues at coordinate 15,321,301 of NC_034189.2, read as the reverse complement.
AAGTATATCATGGTATTCTAATACTCATTCATGCACAATATGACTATATTTCCATATTTATTTTAAGTAGCTTAAATCCCAGCTATTATAAGGAATGTCAGAAGTTTTTGATCTGTGTTATATCTTCCTATCATGGAATATACAGTTGTTATAAAAGTGAAGTGCACCTCTTATTGTTGTATGTGGATGGATATAATTGCTTTCAAGCTGATTTGTTTGTGGCTGAGCAGTTCCAAACGGCCTTTTGATAGATTTGTATGGTAATTAAATTCAACTTGTTTACAGGCCTTTACCAGGAGTGATATTTCGGGATGTTTATCAAAGATGGTGTCATTTCTGAGAAACAGTATGTTGTTAAACCTGTTCTAGAGATCATCAGATATGGTCTTAGAAACCAAGGGCATTAAATGATCATTTCCCCGTAGCTCTAACAATGTTTATATTCACTACTATATTAACAACATTATGTTTTGTCATAAACCACAAGTCTCAGCACAAGCTGCATTTTCATTTAATTGCAAGAATCAGGAAGATTCCACTTTCTGTGCATTTGTCTTTTTATAGCGGACCACAAGGTTGGACATTCGTAGCAAGTGTAGGATGGGGACAGAGCATGAAGCACCACCAAACATGATATCATTGATTTTGCATATACAGTGCTGTGAAAAAACTATTTGCCTCCTTTCCAATTTCCTCTACTTTTGCATATTTTGATACCAAATGTAACATTAGATAAAGGGAACCTGAGTGAACAAATTACACAATGACATACATATAATCCATTTCATAAACAAACTGTCCAATACCTCTGTGTAAAAAAAAAACGAATTGCCACCTTTTAGCTGCAATGACTCCAACTAAACACTTCTTGTAGTTGTTGATCATTCTCTCAAGTCGCTGTAGAGGCATTTTGGCCAACTCTTCCATGCATAACTGCTTTAACTCAGCGACATTTGTGGGATTTCAAGCATGAACTCCTCGTTTCAAGTCCTGCCTCAACATCTCGATTGGGTTTAGGTCTAGAATTTGACTAGGGCATTCCAAAACTTGTAATGTGTCGATATTTTTTGCCATTTTCATGTAGACTTGAGTGTCTTGCTACATGACACAGCTGCGCTTCAGCTTCAGCTCACAGACAGATGGTCTGACGTTTTCCTGTAGAATTCTCTGAGCAGATCTCATGGTTCCTTCTATTAAGGCAAGTTGTCCAGGTCCTGAGGCGGCAAAGCATCCCCAACTATCACACTACCACCCCCATGCTTGACTGTGGTATGAGGTTCTTACTGTGGAACGCAGTGTTTGGTTTTCTTTAGGCATAATGGGACCCATGTAGTTCAAAAAGTTACACTTTTGACTCATCTGCACCCCTCTACAACTACTGTGATTATTATTATTTGACTAAGCTGGTCATCTATGAACGTTTCAACATCTTTGCCATGTACTGTTAGAATCTCCACAAGGCACAGCCAGAAGACGACTGGCCACCCCTCAGAGCCTGCTTCCTCTCTAGGTTTCTTCCTAGGTTCCTACCTTTCAAGGGAGTTTTCCTAGTCACCGTGCTTCTACATCTGCGTTCCTTGCTGTTTGGGGTTTTTGGATGGGTTTTTCTATACTGTAGCACTTTGTGACATTGGCTGATGTAAAACGTGCTCTTTCAATCCTCCAACTCGGGACTTCTGGAAAACTGGATGATTTTGGAGTTACCGGAATTTGGCAACCATTTCATTAGCATAGACATAATATATATTTCAGGTGGGCAAATCTAACTGGTTCTTAGGAGTTGCACAGCGGTCTGTGAACAGGAAGGAGTTAATCGCGGCGAACCCCACCCAAGGTCTGTCGTCTTTATCTCATCGAAGGCAAAGAGATTCAAGCCTGCAACGACACAGCCTATTCTTTCACTCTTGTTGACGGCTTGCCCAGGAAAGTTGGATGTTTGTGAATTACGAAGGCGGCAGGTCTCGTTTTACAACGTCGAGGCCAAGTCTCACATGCACTCATTCGTCGTCTGTAACGTCAGAGATAATGTTTTTCCTTTCTTTGCCCCTTGTCGAAGTGACGATGATAAGAAAGAGATCTTACCTGTTGTTATATCTCCAGTTCAGCTCACAGGATGATTCACATCTTTTTGGGGGAGTAAAAAAGGTTTCTTGAAAAGCTTTTGACTTTGACATTATATTGATTCTTGCTCATAGAAAAACTGAAGAAACGCTGAATTTACATCATTAAACAACTGCATAGAAAATAGCATGAGAAAACACTAATTTAAAGACATAAATGATGGTATATATAATACAGGACACACAACATATTACAGGATATTTATTTTTCAATCTGGAAGTTTTGGTAAAGGTACTGGCATTTTGCAACCCTAATCCAGAGTTAAGTAATACAATTGCATAATGTTACTACTGTGTACGAAACCCATGTATAGTGTTGAACTAAATATTACATTTTTACATTTTTTTTTTTTACAATCCATTAGAGTGCAACGTTTATGGCTACAGTGCCGTGCACCTCTTATTGTTGTATGTGGTTGGATATAATTGCTTTCAAGCTGATTTGTTTGAGGCTGAGCAGTTACAAAACGGCCTATTGATTTCTTTGGCAATTATATTCAACATGTTTACAGGCATTTACCATGAGTGATACTTCCTCATGTTTATCAAAGATGGTGTCATTTCTGAGAAACAGTATGTTGCTAAACCTATTCTAGAGATCATCTGATATGGTCTTAGAAACCAAGGGCATTAATTATAGAGACATTTCCCCTTAGCTCTGCCACTGTACATAGTCACTGCTATATTAACAACATTAACAACTAGAACAAGCACAATTAAATATCAATGCTAGAATCAGGAAGATTCCACTTTCTGTGTATTTGTCTGTTCATAGCGGACCACAAGGTTGGACATTCGTAGCAAATGCAGGATGGGACAGAGCAGGAAGTACCACCAAACATGATATCATTGATTTTGCATATACAGGGCTGTGATAAAGTATTTGCCTCCTTTCCAATTTCCTCTACTTTTACATATTTTGATACCGAATGTTATCAGAACTTTGACCCAAACCTAATATTAGATAAAGGGAACCTGCGTGAACAAATTACACAATGACATACATATAATCCATTTCATAAACAAACTGTCCAATACCTCTGTGTAAAAAGACGAATTGCCACCTTTTAGCTGCAATGACTCCAACTAAACACTTCTTGTAGCTGTTGATCATTCTCTCTAGTCGCTGTAGAGGCATTTTGGCCAACTCTTCCATGCATAACTGCTTTAACTCAGCGACATTTGTGGGTTTTCAAGCATGAACTCCTCGTTTCAAGTCCTTTCTCAACATCTCAATTGTGATTAGGTCTAGAACTTTAAATGTGTTGATTTTTTGCCATTTTCATGTAGACTTGAGTGTGTGTTTTGGATCATTGTCTTGCTACATAACACAGCTGCACTTCAGCTTCAGCTCACAGACGGATGGTCTGAAGTTTTTCTGTAGAATTCTCTGATACACAGCAGAATTCATGGTTCCTTCCATTACAGCAAGTTGTCCAGGTCCTGAGGCGGCAAAGCATCCCCAAACTTTCACACTAACACCACGTTTGACCGTTTCTATTAGTTTTTTTTTACTGTGGAATGCAGACTAATTACAAAATAATTGTTGAGCTTCTTATTCATCAACTTCTTATTTATAATTTGAATTATTGTACTGAACACACATATTTCACATTTTAATTATTTACCAAGGACACCATACTGTATTCTAGCTAAATCCAAAGATGGGGAATAGACAGAGTGTCCTTGAGAAGAAAGGATACACTATCCTGAGGAAGGTAGAGAATGGTGTCATTGCTACTGACAAAAATGGGGACCAGTTTGTCATTAAAGAGATCAAACTGAATGAGGTAAGTGGGCAACGCTTTTAAATAAATAAGGTATGTTTTTTATGTGACTATAGATCATTTATAAGGAATTTGGCACTTGTCTGCTTTTGCTCTGTAAATTCCAACATACTGTAGGCCACCACATGTGAGTCTCTTTGTACTTAATTTACTTGTTTCATTCAATTGTTTTACTGTAAAGTGTGTTGCAATTTTAAATCAATGTTAAATCTTAAAAGACTAAGCTTATCAAGTTGTATAAATGATTGGCGACAAGCGCAGGAATACGTAATAGGGGTTTTGTAAGACTCCGCCCAAAATACAAAATGCCATGAAAAGGCACGGGGACGAAGCACAAACACGTATACAAAAACACAGGGATGTAACCCAAACAAAAGAGCGAGGGTAAACCTCTAAGTACACGGGACAAGACCTGTAAACAAGAGCACAATACACGCAGGACAGAAGCCGCAACAACAAAGCAGGACCAACGGACATGGGAACAATAACCAACAAGACAATGGTAAACAGAGGACACAAACTCAGCAAAAAAATAAACGTCCCTTTTTCAGGACCCTGTCTTTCAAAGATAATTCATAAAAATTCACTTCACAGATCTTCATTGTAAATGGTTTAAACACTGTTTCCCAAGCTTGTTCAATGAACCATAAACAATTAATGAACATGCACCTGTGAAACAGTCGTTAAGACATTAAAAGCTGACAGACGGTAGGCAATTAAGGTCACAGTTATGAAAACTTAGGACACTAAAGAGGCCTTTCTACTGACCCTGGGAAAAAAAACTAAATAAATATTCCCAGGGTCCCTGCTCATCTGCGTGAATGTGCCATAGGCATGCTGCAAGGAGACATGAGGACTGGAGATGTGGCCAGGGCAAAAGATTGCCATGTCCGTACTGTGACAGCACTACAGGGAGACAGGATGGACAGCTGATCGTCCTCACAGTGTCAGGCCACGTGTAACAACATCTGCACAGGATCGGTACATGCAAACATCACACCTGCGGGACAGGTACGGGATGGCAACAACAGCAGCCCGAGTTACACCAGGAATGCACAATTCCTCCATCAGTGCTCAGACTGTCCACAATAGGCAGAGAGAGGCTGGAGTGAGGGCTTGTAGCCTGTTGTAAGGCAGGTCCTCACCAGACATCACGGGAACAACATTGCCTATGGGCACATACCCACCATCGCTGGACCAGACAGGACTGGCAAAAAGTCCTCTTCACTGATGAGTTGCGGTTTTGTCTCACTGGGGTGATGGTCAGATTCGCGTTTATCATCGAAGGAATGAACGTTACACCGAGGCCTGTACTCTGTAGCGGGATCGATTTGGAGGTGGAGGGTCCATCAAGGTCTGGTGCGGTGTGTCACAGCATCATCGGACTGAGCTTGTTGTCATAACAGACAATCTCAACGCTGTGAGTTACAGGGAAGACATCCTACTCCCTCATGTGGTACCCTTCCTGCAGGCTCATCCTGACATGACCCTCCAGCCTGACAATGCCACCAGCCGTACTGCTCATTCTGTGTGTGATTTCCTGCAAGACAGGAATGTCAGTGTTCTGCCATTGCCAGCGAAGAGCCCGGATCTCAATCCCATTGAGCATGTCTGGGACCTGTTGGATCGGAGGGTGAGGGCTAGGGCCATCCCCCCCAGAAATGTCCGGGAAATTGCAGGTGCCTTGGTGGAAGAGAGGGATAACATCTAACAGCGAGAACTGGCAAATCTGGTGCAGTCCATGAGGAGGGGATGCACTGCAGTACTTAATGCAGCTGGTGGCCATCCCAGATACTAACTGTTACTTTATGGTTTAATATGATACTGTATATGGTCTAAGATTGGATCATTTAACTATTTGATTTTAGGACACATTTAGGTATAAAGAAAAATGTAAAAAAAAAAAAATATTGAATTGGGCCTTTACTACAATAGCCCATAGAAACGCATTGAGTAACACATTCATAAATGGCAAAAAAAGAGTCAACAAATGTATTAGGAATAAGGTTTAGAAGTTCCTGTCCTATATGTAGGAGATATAAGTAGCTCAGGAAATATATATACAGATAGATAATATTCTTAGCATTTTTTTTTTACATATACAATATTTAACTCCTTTTTCTGGGTAGGGTCAAACCTAACTCCATACTTCCATTCATGTGAGACCCCTGTCATGTTATTGAGAGTCTCGTCTTTACATGGAGTGGCAATATTAGTTTTGTAGGCCAAACTGTTCGGACGCTACAAACGTTTTCGTGAGAAGACCAGTTTTCGGGATGTCTCATGGTCTGACAAACACAGTTGTAGCTCGGGCACCTTAGACCACAGATGCGGAAGGCCCCCTTATGCAGATGTGGTGGATTGAGAAGCAGATATCTCTAGTTTAAATTGACAGATTTTGATGAGGATTTTTTTATTATGTTACTTAGATTGACGCACCGGTGTGTCAATAGACTCTAGAGGTTTAAATACAGTTTGATTTGAAGGAAGACACAGCTATGCTTAATTTAGAAAACGTTATAAAGTAAAGTGATTGGTTTTGATTTAGTACTGTGTTTTTTTGCTTTAATAGACCTCAGTCATGAACTCCAGTGCTGGAGACATAATCGATGAGGTTGAAACTCTCCTGCAGATAAATCACCCCCATATTTCAAGCCACAAGAACTCTTTCCGAGGTGACTCGTGTTTCCTTTTCAGTTTAGAGAGACAACGTTAGGGGCGGTTTCTCTGACACAGATTAATCATAATCCCGGACTAAATATTTTTTTTTATTAATGTTTTTTTAGTCCAGAACTAGGCTTAATGTCTGTCTGGGAAACCACTCCAATATGTTTGCAAGTAAGCTAGCATGCTATAACAATATGTCCCACAATAATACATTCACACAAACTCTGCATTTTTACAGATGATGAAAGTTACTATGTAGTGATGGACCATTGTGACGGTGGAAATCTTGCACAGAAGATCAAAGAGGGGAACCCATTTTCAGAAGAACAGGTTTCTGATGGAATAACATATTGGTTGTGTTCCAGACTGACTACATTGCAGATGTCGCATTGCCTCAACCAATGGTTGCATGCCAAGTCATCAACTCTGCAGTTGGGCATCAGATTACTATATCATATATTAGCTGATATATTCACCTATCAAGGTGTTGTGAGATCTGTCAGGCTTCTGCAATGTAGTCAGCCTGGAACAAAGCCATTTCTCTTTATGACATATATTTTTTTAAATGTTTTAGGATAAACAAATTCTGGACTGTTTTACTTCTCAGATCATGGACTGTTTTGTCAAGATCTGCATGGCTCTGAAGCATGTGCATGAACTGGGCCTTCTTCACAGAGACCTGAGACCACAGGTACACACTGGTCTGCTAGGTGGTTCTCAACCCTCTCCTCAGGGACCCCCAGATGTTCAATGTTTATGATCTACTCCAAAGATAACAAACTTTAATTATTTAGTCATCAATTCATCAAGCTGTTGATTAGATGAATCAGGTGTGCTAGTTCAGGGTTACAACAACATTTAAAATGACTCTCCGAGGAGAGGTTTGAGAACCACAATTGAACACCAATGTCATCAAGGCAAGGGTGGCGACTTTGAAGAATCTCAAATATATTTTTTGGTTACTACATGATTCCATGTGTGTTATTTCATAGTTTTGATGTCTTCACTATTATTATAGAATTAAAAAAATAATACAAATTAAGTTAAACCCTTGAATGAGTAGGTGTGTCCAAACTTTGACTGGTACTGTATATTACAGTGCCTTGCGAAAGTATTCGGCCCCCTTGAACTTTACCTTTTGCCACATTTCAGGCTTCAAACATAAAGATATAAAACTGTATTTTTTTGTGAAGAATCAACAACAAGTGGGACACAATCAGGAAGTGGAACGACATTTATTGGATATTTCACCTTTTTTAACAAATCAAAAACTGAAAAATTGGCCGTGCAAAATTATTCAGCCCCTTTACTTTCAGTGCAGCAAACTCTCTCCAGAAGTTCAGTGAGGATCTCTGATTGATTCAATGTTGACCTAAATGACTAATGATGATAAATACAATCCACCTGTGTGTAATCAAGTCTCCGTATAAATGCACCTGCACTGTGATAGTCTCAGAGGTCCGTTAAAAGCTCTCTGCGCTATCTAAAACACTTCTGAGAGCAGGCCTTTCTAATTGACCTGGCCCGGGTATCCTGGAAGGATATTGACCTCATCCCGTCAGTCGAGGATGGCTGGTCATTCTTTAAAAGTAATTTCCTCACCATCTTAGATAAGCATGCCCCGTTCAAAAAATGCAGAACTAAGAACAGATATAGCCCTTGGTTCACTCCAGACCTGACTGCTCTTGACCAGCACAAAAACATCTTGTGGAGGACTGCAATAGCATCGAATAGTCCCCGTGATAAGCAACTGTTCAGATAATTACCAGCCTGTTCAACCTCTCTTTCGTATCATCCGAAATCCCTAAAGATTGGAAAACTGCCGCGGTCATCCCCCTCTTCAAAGGGGGTGACACCCTAGACCCAAACTGTGACAGACCTGTTTCCATCCTGCCCTGCCTATCTAAAGTCTTCAAAAGCCAAGTTAATAAACAGATCACTGAACATTTCAAATCCCACCGTACCTTCTCCGCTGTGCAATCTGGTTTCTGAGCCGGTCATGGGTGCACCTCAGCCACGCTAAAGGTACTAAACGATATTATAACCACCAGCAATAAAAGACAGTACTGTGCAGCCGTCTTCATCGACCTGGCCAAGTCTTTCGTCTCTGTCAATCACCGTATTCTTATCGGCAGACTCAGTAGCCTTGGTTTTTCTAATGACTGCCTCGCCTGGTTCACCAACTACTTTGCAGACAGAGTTCAGTGTGTCAAAACGGAGGGCATGTTGTCCGGACCTCTGGCAGTCTCTATGGGGGTACCACAGGGTTCAATTCTCGGACGGCTCTTTTCTCTATATCAATGATGTCGCTCTTGCTGCGGGCGATTCCCTGATCCACCTCTACGCAGGCGATACCATTCTGTATACTTCTGGCCCTTCCTTGAACGCTGTGCTAACTAACCTCCAAACAAGCTTCAATGCCATACAATACTCCTTCCATGGCCTCCAACTGCTCATAAACGCTAGTAAAACCAAATGCATGCTTTTCAACTGTTTGCTGCCAGCACCCGCCCGCCCGCCGAGCATCACCACCCTGGACGGTTCCGACCTAGAATATGTGGACAACTATAAATACCTAGGTGTCTGACTAGACTGTAAACTCTCCTCCCAGACTCATATTAAACATCTCCAATCCAAAATCAAATATAGAATTGGCTTTCTATTTCGCAACAAAGCCTCCTTCACTCAAGCCGCCAAACTTACCCTAGTAAAACTGACTATCCTACCGATCCTCGACTTCGGCGACGTCATCTACAAAATAGCTTCCAATACTCTACTCAGCAAACTGGATGCAGTCTATCACAGTGCCATCCGTTTTGTTACCAAATCACCTTATACCACCCACCACTGCGACCTGTATGTTCTAGTCGGCTGGCCCACGCTACATATTCGTCGCCAGACCCACTGGCTCCAGGTCATCTATAAGTCTAGGCTAGGTAAATCTCCAACTTTCTCAGGTCACTGTTCACGATAACAACACCCACCCGTAGCACTTGTTCCAGCAGGTATATCTCACTGATCATCCCCAAAGCCAACATCTCATTTGGCCGCCTTTCCTTCCAGTTCTATGCTGCGAGTGACTGGAACGAATTGCAAAAATCGCTGAATTTTTAATCTTTTTTTTCCCTCACCAACTTTAACTTTAAACATCAGCTATCTGAGAAGCTAACCGATCGCTGCAACTGTACATAGTCCATCTGTAAATTGTAAATCTGTAAATTGCCCACCCAATCTACCTACCTCATCCCCATACTGTTTTTATTTTATTTTCTGCTCTTTTGCACACCAGTATCTCTACTTGCACATCATCATATGCTCATTTATCACTCCAGTGTTATTCTGCTAAATTGTAATTATTCGCTCCTATGGCCTATTTATTGCCACCTCGTGCCTTTTGCACACACTGTATATAGACTTTCTTTTATTTCTACAATGTTATTGGCTTGTTTATTGTTTACTCCATGTGTAACTCTTTTTTTGTTGTCTGTGTCACACTGCTTTGCTTTATCTTGACCAGGTCGCAGTTGTAAATAAGAACTTGTTCTCAACTACTCTACCTGGTTAAATAAAGGTGAAATAAAACATTTAAAAATTAATAAACGGAGAACACCATCGTGTTTGTGAGAATCTCCCCTTTTCACAGTGGGGTCACATTAGTTTGTAGCCCAAACAGTTCAGACGCTACAAACAGAAGTTGGCACGTCGACGGTACGAACTTCATATGAGCCCCATGGGGCTAAATATGTATTTACATGTTTTTGTCATTTTTGAGTTTTTTGAGGGGCCACATCTGTGGTGGAGCCGCCCACACACCACTAGTATACAAAATATATATATATATATATATATATATATATATATATATATATATATATATATATATATATATATATATATAAATAATATATATATAATATTTCATTCTTCCATATTAACACAGAAATAATGATAAATTGTGTTTTGTGGTCGGAAGCTAGTTACTTGACAACATCCTAATGTTTGTTAACGATCAAACCAAGGGTTTACAAATCAAGACTTTTTGACCCCTGTTGGTGCTTTAGGGTTATTCTGTACATATTCATCATCTTTTTGAAAAGACTAGGGTTAGAGTTGTCCTGAATATAGCCTTTATGTGGGACAATTAACTGTATATGTTATTTGATGTGATATAAAATGGTTAATTAGCTGTTTTGTTTTCAGTCAACTAAATATATTTGTCTTCACTAGAATATATTCCTCACAAAATTTGGGACACTTTGTTTGGGAGATTTCGGAAGAGTCAATGAAAAGTATGTTATCTTTTTTTACAATAATAAACTGGTGAAAATGGATTTGAATACATAGATGTTACATCCTGTTAAATGATTGTCTGCTCATGAGTATCTCTCCTACCAGTGCTTCCCAATCTGAATCTTCAAAAGATGGAATGCTGGGTTATTTAGGCCCAGAGATGCGGACTGGAATTTATGACACTAAAAGGTAAATTCTAAATAAAAACAAAGACAAATATATCAAAAAAGCTCTGTGATGTCATATGTTTGGCCAAAGCAACAAACCAAAAAATTACATAAATGAACATTTGCCTGCAATGTGAAATCACCATGGAGAATAAAATATAAATGCATTTTCCATCCTTTGCAGTGATATTTGGTCCTTGGGATGTGTGCTGTATGAGTTGTGTATGCTTCAGAGTGCAGTAAGTAATGTCTCCATCTCCTCATTTGCCTCTTGCTAAAGCAACATGCAGTGTGATAGTAACAGGTCTTTCATAACAGTTCACTGCAGCAAGCACAATAGAGCTCGTTGCCAAAATACTGGGGGGTCCTTACCCATCTCTCCCAGAGAGTTTCTCACCTGAGCTCCATCAACTAATGTGTGACATCTTCCAACAAGAACCGACCAGTAGACCTTCAGCTGGTGAAATCCTGGCAAAACCCTTCATTATTAGTTTCCTCACAAAAAAGGTTTGCAAGACATGATGATATGATACATTTTTTTTTCATTCACTCATTCATCTATAAATTCCGTCCTTATTTCCATCCTTCAATCAAATAATATGTTTGTCTGTCCACCCATTCATCCATCTGTCTAAATTAATTTTCTTACAGAATGAAGAAACTGTGGAGGAGCTCCAGACAAACTTGAACACTCTGAGAACTCTGGCAGACAGCTTGGAGTGTGTGCACCAGGGCACCACCATAGGCAGTCTGACTGGAGGTGTTATTGGGGCAGCTGGAGGAATCACTTCCATAGTAGGCCTCATCCTGGCTCCCTTCACTCTGGGCACCTCCCTGATCGTTACAGGAGTGGGTATTGGGGTGGCTGTCGCCGGTGGAGCCACAGCCGGAGTATCCAACATCACCAACATGGTCAATCAGTCTACCGACCACAAAGTCATCAAGAACATCATCAAGGAGTTCCAGGAGAAGATGAACTCTGTGGTGACATCTCTACAAAACATCGATGAGGGTTTGGAGACACCGTGGATGAGTGGTGTCTCAGAAAGAGAAATTTTAAATGCAGAGAAGCTAGCAAATACTGGGGCGAGGGTTGGGAGGGGCCTAGGGAGCATCCCAGAGCTTGTCCGATTGATCCATGTGGCCTCCATTGGCAAGGTAGCAGCTCAAACTGCTAGGGCAGTGCGTGTTCTAGAGATGGCAACAGGAATATTCTCTGCTTTCTTTGTAGCAGTTGATATCTTCTTCATCGCCATGGATGCAAAAGAGATCCACAACATACGACAGGCGAAGGCTGAGAAACAGTCTAGTGATAGCAGTAAGTTACACTTGATGGACACAGACTCCATGAATAAGCTGAACCCTGAATGTGAAGAACCAAAGGCTGAGGTCAAGTCAAAGACCATGAAGTTCATCCAGACGATCAGACAGACAGCTGATCAGCTACAGCAGTGCCTGGATGAGCTGAGTGACGTCATCTCATTCATTCCTAAGATAGAGGGCTGTCACTTAGACAATTGAAACTATACTCAGTTGTAGTGATTGTAAAAGAAACAAGAAATAAAGCAGATTGAATCAGTCCTTGATACACAATTTAACTGTAAAACACAGGTGTGGGCGGTGCGACTTTGACACCCAGATAAGCCTTTCGGTTTAAATTCTGAGCAAAATCCCTTTTCTGTTCTTCAATTCTTGCAAAAATCAGCTCTGATAATAAGTAGGTTGTAGAAACATAAGTATACAGTATATCTCAGCTTTAGTACTGAAGCACTTTCCTTTCAGGTTATTACAGTTGACATGATTTGATCTGTACATATTTTTTCTCACGTAAAATGATATCAGGTGTATTACACAACTACAAAAGTGTCAGTTGTTTCAATCGAATAATAGCCTACATGAAGTGGTGATGGTGATTGTATAAAAATGTAAATTGTTGAAAAAAAATATTTTGTAATTTTTATGAAATTATCCTGGGTAAACAACATATAATACAATCATAATCTATAAATGTCTGCTTCAAAAAATAAAAAGCATGTTTTAAACTCAATATACCTTCTGTCTTAATTGAACATCTTAAACAGATCATATAGAAAAAGAAATGAACAAACATCTTTTTTGTCCAACTTCTGCTGTGTCCATGATTGCTACATTTATTATTTATAAAACAGGAAATCAGTTAAACAGAAAATAAAGTTCAAAATATGACCTTGGAAATTCAATGCAACATCACCTAAAAAGTCCTATAAAAAGTTTGAAAACAATGTTAAATGGATGAAAGTATGCATTTATTATATAGAGTGAGCTCCAATAGTATTGGGAAAGGGCAACATTTGTTGTTTTTTGGCTTTGTACTCCAGCCCTTTGGAAAATGTGTCATTTAATGACTATGAGGATAAAGTGCAGACTAACAGCTGCTTTCATTTGAGGGCATTTTCATTCATATCAGGTGAAACGTTTCAAAATTACAGCACAAAATACGGTGCATTCGGAAAGTATTGACACCCCTTGACTTTTTCCATATTTTGAAACGTTACAGCCTTATTATAAAATAGATTAAAATAGTTTCCCCCACCAAACAATACCCCGTAATGACAAAGCAAAAACTATTTTAATACAGTATATATTTTTTCTATTTAAAAAACTGAAATACCACATTTACATAAGTATTTACACCCTTTACTCACTACTTTGTTGAAGCACCACAGCCTCAAGTCTTCTTGGGTATGATGCTACAAGCTTGGCACACCTGTATTTGGGGAGTTTCTCCCATTCCTCTCTGCAGATCTTCTGAAGATCTGTCAGGTTGGATAGGGAGTGTCGCTGCACAGTTATTTTCAGGTGTCTCCAGAGATGTTCGATCGGGTTCAAGTCCGGGCTCTGGCTGGGCAACTCAAAGAAATTCAGAGACTTGTCCCAAAGCCACTCCTGCATTGTCTTGGCTGTGTGCTTAGGGTCGTTGTCCTGTTGGAAGGTGAACCTTTGCCTCAGTCCTGAGCACTCTAGAACAGGTTTTCATCAAGGATCTCTCGTGCTTTACGCCGTTCATCTTTTCCTTGATCCTGACTAGTCTCCCAGTCCCTGCCGATGAAAAACATCCCCACAGCATGCTGCTGCCAACACCATGCTTCACTGTAGGGATAGTGCCAGATTTCCTCCAGGCGTGAAGCTTGGCATTCAGGCCAAAGAGTTCAGTCTTGGTTTCATCAGACCAGAGAATCTTGTTTCTCATGGTCTGAGAATCTTTAGGTGCCTTTTGGCTAAGTCCTTCTCCCCCGATTACTCAGTTTGGCCTTGACGGACAGCTCTAGGAAGAGTCTCGGTGGTTACAAACTTATTCCATTTAAGATTGATAGAGGCCACAGTGTTCTTTGGGACATTTAATGCTGCAGACATTTTATAGTACCCTTCCCTAGATCTGCAAAATCCTCTCTCAGAGCTCTATGAACAATTCCGTCAACCTCATGGCTTGGTTTTTGCTCTGACATGCATTGTCAACTGTGGGACCTTATATAGACAGGTGTGTGCCTTTTCCCAAATCATGTCCAATTAATTGAATTTACCACAGGTGGACTCCAATCAAGTCATCTCAGCAATGATGAAACAGGATGCCCCTGAGCTTAATTTCCAGTCTCATAGCAAAGGGTCTGAATACTTAAGTAAATAATGTATGGTTGATTTTATTATCTACAAATAATTTCAAAAAAACTGATTTCACTTTGTCATTATTGGGTATTGTGTGTAGATTGACGAGACAATTTCTTTATTTAATCCATTTTAGAATAAGACTGTAATGTAGCAAAATGTGGAAAAAGTAAAGTGGTCTGAATACTTTCCAAATGCACTGTACAGTCCATTCTCAGCGTCAACAAAACTGGGATCTGTTTGAATAGACACAAATTAACAGCTTTCTATGAGTCAAAAACACATGGCATGCTAGGTACATCCTGGAGGAATAGTGGGCTAATTCCATGGATAGAGAACAGAAGATCATAGATTTGAATCTCACTAAAGCGATGCCACAATAAAAAAATACATTTGTTTGCATGATTAATATCAATGAAAATGCGTATCCATGTGTCACATCTGTTTTTGGAGTTCAAAACAGTCAACCCAAACTAAGCTAGCAGTGTTAATCAAACTGTTTTTGGAAACATATTGTTAGAATGTAATTGAACTAACTACCAATAACCTGTCATTTCCATTCTCAGAGGTTAATAAAACCTCCCAGGAAAACTTTCAGCGAACCATTGTAAATGTTCTCAGAATCTCCATACAACCTAAAAATGTATGTTTCCAGAATAGGCAACATATTCACGTTCAGTTTTAACATTCCGGAAACTAATGGCTTCTTTCCCAGATCCAATGGGAAACAAAAAAATTAAATGTGCTAGCTGGGCAATTACCTATTGATAATATGATATTATATAACAAGGAAAGCATTTTGGAAGACATTGAGAGTACACTATATTCAGTGTCAATCTTACCATCTTGTTGACAAAGAGGACCACAATGGAAATACACCTTTGGGCTTTGTGTTTAATCGTTTATTTTTACATTTTATTTAACCTTTATTTAACTAGGCAAGTCAGTTATGAACAAATTCTGTCATTCTACAATGACGGCCTACCCCAGCCATACCCGGATGACGCTGGGCCAATTGCGGACCGCCCTATGTGACTACATATCACGGCCGGATGTTCCTGAATTGGAACCAGGGACTGTAGGGACGCCTCTTGCACTGAGATGCAGTGCCTTAGAACGCTTCGCCACTTGGGAGCCCTTGATTTAAAGGGGCAATTAGCAGTTGAAACATTAACAAAATGGTAAAAAGCTGAGGGATGGGGCTGGAGAAATGTTGTCACTCTCAAACTCATAGACAGAGTTATGAATGCAAGGACCGACTATCCACGATATAAAATGTATAGTTTTAACCATGTTTTAAGGCTATACAGTGTTTGTTTACAAACATTGGACTAAAGCAAGCTTATGTTTTGAGTTCTGATCAGGTACTGTACAACTGTTGAACTAAGCTCATGACGCATTCAAAAGTTATATTCTTCAAGAATCAACGGGTAAATACTGTATCATGAATTTATTAATATAAGTAAAAAAATGAATATAGCAACTGCAGATTCCCTTTTAATGTATGTGATGTTTTCTCCTTCCATTTTAAATGATCAATTCAAACCTTTTTTAGTTGAATTAATCAGAGTCCTTACCTGTGATTGTATTTCTCTTCATTGTAATTTTACCTCTGAGCAGGAGGTGGGTTCAGTTTGCATGAACGTTTGTTATGTTGTGGAACTACACTACTGGTCAGTAGCCACCCTTTGCCTTCATGACAGCTTTGCACACTCTCAGCATTTTCTCAACAAGCTTCATGAGGTAGTCACCTGGAATGCCTTTCAAGGTGTGGCTTCTTAAAAGTTAATTTGTGGAATTTCTTTCCTCAATGTGTTTCAGCCAATCAGTTGTGTTGTGACAAGGTAGGATGGTATACAGAAGATAGCCCTATTTGTTAAAAGACCAAGTCCATATTATGGGAGGAACAGCTCAAATTATCAAAGAGAAACGACAGTCCACCATTACTTTAAGACATGAAGGTCAATAAATTCAGAAAATGTCAAGAACTTTTAAAGTTTCTTCAGGTGAAGTGGGAAAAACCATCAAGCGCTATGATGAAACTGGCTCTCATGAGGACCGCCACAGGAATGGAAGACTCAGAGTTATCTCTGCTGCAGAGGATACAGTTGAAGTCGGAAGTTTACATACACCTTAACCAAATACATTTAAACTCAGTTTTTCACAATTCCTGACATTTAATCCTCATAAAATTCCCTGTCTTAGGTCAGCAAGTTTCCATACACTCAATTAGTATTTGGTAGCATTGCCTTTAAATGGTTTAATGTGGGTCAAATGCTTCAGGTACCCTTCCACAAGCTTTCTATAGGATTGAGGTCAGGGCTTTGTGGTGGCCACTCCAAATCATTGACTTTGTTGTCCTTGAGTCATTTTGCCACAACTTTGAAAGTATGCTTGGGGTCATTGTCATTGTCATTCCTCACTTATGGCTTGAGATTTGCTACCCCCGTGCTTCACCGTTGGGATGGTGTTCTACGGCTTGGAAGCCTCCCCCTTTTTCCTCCAAACATAACGATGGTCATTATGGCCAAACAGTTATATTTTTGTTTCATCAGACCAGTTTCATCAGACCAGAGGACACAAAAAGTAAGATATTTGTCCCCATGTGCAGTTGCAAACTGTAGTCTGGCTTTTTATGGTGGTTTTGGAGCAGTGGCTTCTTCCTTGCTGAGCTGCCTTTCAGGTTATGTCGATATAGGACTTGTTTTACTGTGGATATAGATACTTTTGTACCCGTTTCCTCCAGCATCTTCACAATGTCCTTTGATGTGGTTCTGGTATTGATTTGCACTTTTTTTTCACCAAAGTACGCTAATGGTCCCATGGTGTTTATACTTGCGTACTATATCCCTAGGACCATGCCTCAGGACTACCTGGCCTGATGACTCCTTGCTGTCCCCAGTCCACCTGGCCGTGCTGCTGCTCCAGTTTCAACTGTTTTGGCTGCGGCTATGGAACCCTGACCTGTTCACCGGACGGGCTACCTGTCCCAGACCTTTTTTTATCAACTCTCTTGAGACAGCAGGAGTGGTAGAGATACTCTGAATGATCAGCTATGAAAAGTCAATTGATATTTACTCCTGATGTATTTTCCACCATAATTTGCAAATAAATTCAATAAAAATCCTTCAATGTGATTTTCTCGATTTGTTTTTCTCATTTTGTCTGTCATAGTTGAAGTGTACCTATGATGAAAATTACAGGCCTCTCATCTTTATAAGTTGGAGAACTTGCACAATTGGTGGCTGACTAAATACTTGCCCCACTGTATATAAATACATTTGATTTATGTGATCTCTCTCCATGCTCAATCATCGTGGACAGTCTCAGGACTCTAGCCACACTCTTTCCGCCCGTCCACAGGTTGCTGGCTCGGATTCAGGTCTCAGTTAGAAGTGGTGAAGGACAGGGACGAAGCGAATGCCATTGTCGCCATTACTTCCTTAAGTTAGGGCAAATCAAGTCTTCCAATCTTTAGAAGCATTTTTTGAGTCATATTTATTTCAAGTTTGCATTTCCTGCTTGCTGGAAAATTCTCGTAACAAAAGAGGGATCAAATTCAGATCCTATATCTGTAGATCAGTATTAGTATTATTTATTTTATTCAGTCTTTTTGCTCATCTTTATCAAACATCAATGATGTTTGGGGCACTGATGGTTAGCACTGGTAAAAGAGAACTGTAAAGATGAAACTTCTCGTCCTTCTCCCTCCAGTCCTCTTCCTCATAGTCCCTCCTGACCCTGTAGTTGCCTCTGCTGGTGATGACATCTTCCTCTCCTCTCACCTATCTCCTCAAAGTAGTGCTGTTGACATGGATATCAGGTGGTTTAAGGAGGGAGAATTCACTTACCTCCTGTATTTGTATAAGAGCAGAATGGGGGAAGAGGGGGAGGGCTATAAGAGCAGAGTGAGTCTGTTCACCCAGGAGCTGGAGAGAGGCAACATATCACTGTTGTTGAATAATGTCAAGATGTCAGATATGGGACGCCACAAATGGCAGGCCAGCCACTTAGATTGGATCCAGGAACCAGCCGATGTGTGTTACAAGTAACAGAAGCTTACAATTGTCCAATAAAGCCCCAATCGTTTTTCCACTATTCATTTTTCCCTTAGGGGATTTTAGAAACACTTGAAATAAGGGCTGTGTTTTGTGTAGACTAACCCTGGCAGGTCATTTTGATTGACAATGCAAATCTTTTTTTGACAAGGTGACTTATCAATACATTTGTCTCTATGAAATCTCAGATTCAAAAACTTCTAACTAGTATCAAAGTAGACCTCATGCAAGATTACAACTCCCTGCTAGCTCCTGCATGTTAACTCTAGCCAGCACCTTTGCTAATGTCACGAATCCTACTGAAGGTGGCTCCCCTTCCTGTTCGGGAGGCGCTCGGCGGTCGTCGTCACCGGCCTACTAGCTGCCACGGATCCTTTTTCCTCCCCATTGTCTGTTTATTAGTTACACCTGTCTTTAGTTAGGTTAATTGGTTGGGCTTTATTATCCAGCTGGCCCGCCTGCTGAAGTGTACGGGATTGTTTTATGTGTACTCTAGTGCACGCCTGTAAGTCACGGTTTTGCATGTACGTGTGTTGTTCGGGACTGTTATGTTCCCCTGTGTTTTGGGGCATTTGTTTGAGTGGTGTCGTTTTCACCTGTGTGGTGAATAAAGAAGTATCGCTACTCTGAACTCTCTGTTTCCTGCGTCTGACTTCTTCCTCCACTACATCCCGGGCATTACAGCTAACAGCTATTGTGTCAATTTAAAACTTGCCCAAGACAGTTCAAAGAAAACATTTTAAAGAAATGTTACCAATTTATTAGTACATTTAACTTCTTATGGCTGGGGGCAGTATTGAGTAGCATGGATGAATAAGGTGCCCAGAGTAAACTGCCTGCTCCTCAGTCCCAGTTGGTAATATATGCATAGTATTCATATATTTGGATAGAAAACACTCTGAAGTTTCCAAAACGGTTTGAATGATGTCTGTGAGTATAACAGAACACATATGGCAGGCAAAAACCTGAGGAAAAAATCCAACCAGGAAGTGGCAAATCTGAGGTTGGTCGATTTTCAACTCATTCCCTATTGAATATACAGTGGGATATTGGTCATGTTGCACTTCCTAAGGCTTCCACTAGATGTCAACCATCTTTAGAAACTTGTTTGAGGTTTCTACTGTAAAGGAGGGGGCTCATAAGGGCTCTTTGAATCAGTGGTCTGGCAGATTGCCACGAGCTGGTCACGCACATTCACATGAGAGGTAGCTCGCGCTCCATTGCTTTTCTACAGACAAAGGAATTCTCCGGTTGGAACATTATTTAAGTGTTATTTTAAAAACATCCCAAAGATTTATTCTATATATCATTTGACATGTTTCTATGGACTGTAACGGAACTTTTTGACATTGCATCTGCTCCTAGTGAACGTGCTTCGTGACTTTGGATTTGTTTACAAAACTCGCTAACAAAAGTAGCTCTTTGGACATAAATGGACATTTTCGAACAAATCAAACATTTGTGGAACTGGGATTCCTGGGAGTGCATTCTGATGAAGGTCATCAAAGGTAAGTGAATATTTGTAATGTTATTTCTGACTTCTGTTGACTGCACAATATGGCGGATATCTTTTTGGCTTGTTGGGTCTCTGAGCGCCGTACTCAGATTGTTGCATGGTTTGCTTTTTCCGTAAAGCTTTTTTGAAATCTGACACAGCGGTTGCATTAAGGAGAAGTGCATCTAAAGTTCCATGCATAACACTTGTATTTTCATCAACATTTATAATGAGTATTTCTGTAAATTGATGTGGCTCTCTGCAAAATCACTGGATGTTTTTGGAACTACTGAACATAACGTGCCAATATATACTATTTTTATATAAATATGAACTTTATCGAACAAAACATACATGCATTGTGTAACATGAAGTCATATGAGTGTACCATCGGATGAAGACCATCAAAGGTTAGGGATTCATTCTATCTCTATTTCAGATTTTTGTGACTCCACTCTTTGGCTGGAAAAATGGCTGTTTTTTTCTGTGACTTGGCTCTGACCTAACATAATTGTTTGTGGCGCTTTCGCTTTAAAGCCTATTTGAAATCGGACACTGTGGTGGGATTAACAACAAGATTACCTTTAAAATGGTATAAGATACTTGTATGTTTGAGGAATTTTAATTATGAGATTTCTGTTGTTTTGAATTTGGGGCCCTGCACTTTCACTTGGTTGTTGTCATATCGATCCCATTAACGGGATCTCAGCCCTAAGAAGTTTTTAACTAACATTAGATAGTTAATCCAGAGATTCTTACCTTTGCCCCAATTCGACAGTGTCGTCCAGATCATCATGGCATTTTTAGTTCTTTATGATTGCCACATTAGCAGGTAAGTAGCATTTCAATTTTTGAGGGTAAATACATGCGAATACATCAATAAAAGTTACTTTGTTATCAAAACATCACACCAGGGTAAGCCTACACTTAAAATAAGGGCAGTGTTTCGTGTATCTAAAATCCCCTAGGGGAAAAATGTATGGTGGAATAACAATTGAAGTCATTTGCCTGTTTGATCGCTAGGTTTTATGGGTATAATGACTCAACCGTAAAATAAAGTCTAACCAAATTTAGACAGAATTGGTTAAACAGATCTGACTCGTCTTTGAGTCTTTCCTGAAAATGTTGACATGCTGAATCTTAGAGAAGCCAACCACTGACAATAGATATTTAAAATTACGCAGTTCAGGATAATCAGAAGCTATGCAGGAACTTTCTCAATTTTGTCTGACAACTTTTTGATCTAGATTAGCCTTGGCAGAGCCACATGAAATAATTTTAAAATTATCTTCCTGATGTATATACAGTAATTCCATCCTTTGTGAGCAGAGCAGGGCAGTGTCCCCGGGATCTCCATGAGGAAGCACCACAGAGTGTTCATCCAGCTCAGCTGCAGCTCAGAGAACTGTTACCCTCAAATGCTGTGGACAGACTGCAGTGCTGAGATAACCTTAGCAGAGACAGAGAGACCCAAACAGAAGGAGGGGGAGTCCTGTACTCCATCACCAGTCACATGAGAATAGGGATGGACCAACTGAAGGAGGTCACATGTGTGGTGATGTCAAAGGACCAGGGAACCAAGATGGAGACTGCATCACTGCAGATGACTGGTCTGCAATGTAGGGCATGGTAGCCAAAAACAAGTGTAAAAAATGGAAACTATTATAGATATGACATATGATCGACCTTGACTTTGGTTCCATTTTTATGATCTAGATGTACTGCTGTGTACAGGGTTTTCTCTTTATTTTTTGTAGGGCCATTGCCAAGTAGCATTAGATTCATACCCATAGGAACAACTGGGTCTAGGGAGAACTGAGCTTCAGTCAGATGTTAAAGTGATATATCACTCATGTCACTGCAGACCTCAAAATTGGTCTAATATCAAAATTAGTCGATCATTCCAGGCCACGTGTCAATCACACATTAATGACCAAAATAGGCATAGCTTAATTCCATTATTACAGACTGTGGGTCAAGCAGCGTCGTAGGCAAGTATAAACCAGAACATGAAGCATGATTCCTAAACCAGGGAACATCACCAGGGTGACACAAATGTTTCTAAAACCCAGTCATCAATCACGATCCAGTATATACACTGAATAGAAATATAAACGCAACATGTAAAGTGTTGGTCCCATGTTTCATGAGCTGAAATAAAAATTCATTTTCCATTCGCACAAAAGCTTATTTCTCTCATTCTGTGAACAAATCTATTTACATCCCTGTTTGACTGATTTCCTCATATGAACTATAACTTAGTAAAATATTTGAAATTTTTTAACTTAGAGATTTAGGAAATTGTACCCAAAGCTGACCTCTGACCCTGATTCTATCTCAGGGAGCAAGTCACAATACACATACAACGTGAAAAGAGTGAGACCCCACTGAGTGGAGTGAGCCTCTGGGTTAAATACTATCAGAACAAAGGTGGGTGTAACCTCCGAGGTGACGTGGTGTTCCAACCACTAACCCCACACATCCTGTGATAGCACTTGGCCTCCAGTACAAAGAACTTGTTGTTTTGTTCAGTACTAAGAACATAAAAGGACATATATTGTTACTTACTTACTTCGGGGCGGCAGGGTAGCCCTAGTGGTTAGAGCATTGGACTAGTAACCGTAAGGTTGCAAGTTCATATCCCTGAGCTGACAAGGTCTGTCGTTCACATCCCGAGCTGACAAGGTCTGTCGTTCTGCCCCTGAACAGGCAGTTAACCCACTGTTCCTAGGCCGTCATTGAAAATAAGAATTTGTTCTTAACTGACTTGCCTGGTTAAATTAAGGTAAAAAAAGAAGAAGAACATAAAAGGGGACCGAAAGGGAGACTTAATCCCTCACCATGGGCCAGAGGGTGGAGGGTTGCTGACACAAGGAATATTGTTGGTTCCTACACTCACGCCATCCCTGGGTTCATATTAGATACACCTTCACATATAAAAGCCAAGTTCTCTTTCAGCTACTCTCCACAGCAACATGTGTTGCTGAGGTCAAAAAGTGACTGAGGTCCAAAAGAGTGGTGAGTGGTGTCTGAGGAGGATGTGAAAGCAAACACTTTCACCCCGCCTAAACACAGGCCCATATGAGGGAGGAAATACAGCCACCAACAGAGTCTGAAGGGAGACATATTACAACAGTAATTAAAACATGTACGCATATTCTGCAAATGAGACACCTTCATTATTTCAATGTTACTTAGCTAATTCTGATTTCCCTCCTACATTCCTCTCTCAAAAGGACTATGATCTTTCTTGAGAAAATAAGAATATGGCAACTTACATGGTACAGGTTATAAAAATGAATGAATTAAACTATATTTCCATGTAAACTACCTCCGTTGGGAAACTAAGTTTACAACCTTTATTCCTCAGGGCATTATCACAATTTGAAAAAATAGAAATGAGAATCAGAAAATACAGATTGCTAGATACACACCTCATCAGATCAAATGGTACAGTCATGTCTCTGGCATCTGGTACAGTCCAATGGGTCTGCATGATAAGTGCTGATCCCCTTTTGTCCAGCCTTTCCATTCAGTTCATCGTATGGCACCTCTTCGGTCACCACCATCCATATAGAAACTGTAACGAGAGAGATAAGAACAAGGGCAAACACCATGATGCTCAGAGTCTCAGCTTGGCTCTCCCCTGGCCATCTAGTCCCTCGACGACCACCCCCTGGTGGTATGGCACCATCCTGCAGGGGCTAGCATGGATCCACAAGGACCTCTATAGCTACTCAGACAGCGGTGGGGGTTGTCAGCAACACCTGGAACGGTCCAGTAAAACCATCTGCAAAACAGGAGAATCAGCAGCACACAGCTGCTGCGTTTCCAGCCAGATAAGACACTGCATTGCCTTTGGAAACAGGATCAGAAGAGTTAGTATGTGCCAGACACTTACACACTGCTATTTCAGAGGGGAGAGGAATTGCTTTCAAGAGGTTATCAACCAGTTTCGATAGGCAATTGTTTTATACCAGAGGACGTGAGGAACCCACACCGTTTCAACATAGTACCAAAATCATACATGACCCCAAATGCATACCTGCTGTCAGTATAGATTGTGGCCTTTAGCCAGGATACAAGCGCTTAAGAGTGCATACAGTTCTGAGCTGAGAGGTGTGATGACAATTCAAGTGTGGTTGAAGCTGATGTTATAGTATAGGCAATAAAGTGATTCTCCTTTCTCAGACCTCTGAGCTGAATCATCCACAAATAGTTCCAAATCAGCATTTTGGTTTTGATGCAAGCTCTTTTCAGGGTCACATGAGACATATTAAGAAGCACATACTGATAGAATCCTCATTCAAAAGCATGATGTTGCTGACAAATGAGGGCTAATGAAATGAAGTCCATGCACACCCCTGTCAACTGGCGTATCCCAAAACATTAATGTGCTAGGTGAATAGGTTGACACATCCGGATGCATTTCCCAATCAATAGCATTCCCCAGCCCCTTCATCCAGTATCCACCCACTCAACTCTGTGATTTAGCAAGGGACATATGAGGAGCACTGTCTTCAAACAAGTGGAGCTTCTTCCTTGCAGGGGTTAAATTAAAGCACCCTAACCCTAAAGCACACAAATTGCTCTTCACCTATACTCTTTGAGAACCATTCCTTCTCAGAGTGTAAATCTCTTGTCAATGGTTAGAAATTGGAAATGCAATGTAAGCCTGTCTCAGGCATGAAACTGCCCTTGTGGCCCCAATGGGTTTTGGCCATTGAGAAAAGACGAGCAATATTGGGCACCTCATTGTTAACGTTCTACGCATAATACCAGTCACAGAACTCAGACATCAACATCAATTGCTCCCCCTCCTCCTCATGTATAACTGTCAGCCCAGTCGGCCCACACGTTATGTTAATACCCAACTTACATAGGATGTCTCTGCCCATTAGATTGAAAGGGCAGTGATCAGACAAGAGGAATTGATGCTGCCATTTCTCCTCACAAAAGGAGACTGGCAAGGGCATAGTTACATGTTCCCTGAAGGGGAGACCCGATGCCGTCAAGGGGTCTGGCAAGCTGTGTCCTCTGCTCCCATGTGCTCCCATGGCTCCTGCTCCTTCACTCACACACTCACAGAAACACAGAACACATACACAGAGCGAAAGAACAAACAGAATAAACAGGTTACCACTTTTCTGATTTTAAATTTTATCCATATGAACAGGGAATTTCATATATCCATTAAAATATTGCCTACTTAGTGGCCCCAGAATGAGGTGTTATTTCCATACGGGAATATCACCTACTGCACTTACTGTGGTATATATTCTCTAATGTCTATCCAAATGTGCAAAACTACCAACAGAGCACCTGTGTCTCCTATCTAACTGTGTAACACGGTCCCAAAAATCCAATACAACATCAACACCAGGAATAACAAAACACAAAAAATAGCATATAACAATTGTAACCAAGGGCATTCCTGTTTACCCCATTTATCAAAACATTACACATTATAATTTTAACTTTGCCAAGCCAGGTGCCCTCGTAAGGCGTCACACCTGCGCTCTAGTCCCTCGTTCTATGGACTTTTGACTGCCCG
Source organism: Oncorhynchus kisutch (assembly GCF_002021735.2). Classification (NCBI taxonomy): domain Eukaryota; kingdom Metazoa; phylum Chordata; class Actinopteri; order Salmoniformes; family Salmonidae; genus Oncorhynchus; species Oncorhynchus kisutch. The sequence goes on along the minus strand of NC_034189.2, from coordinate 15,295,521 downwards.
CAACTGGCTAGTTAACAATTATGTACAAGGATACCTCACTTAATATGGGTTCCTGGAACGGTAGCGTCCCAACTGGCCAACATCCGGATTTGATTTGATTTGATCCGGTGAAATTGCGTCAAATTCAAATTAAATTACTATAAATATTTAACATTCATGAAATCACAAGTGTAATACATCAAAATAAAGCTTAACGTGTTGTTAATCCAGCTGCCATGTCAGATTTCAAAAAGGCTTAATGGCGAAAGCAAACTATGCGATTTTCTGAGGACAGCACACAAAACATTACATACAGTTACCATCCAAGTAGATTAGTTGCGAAAGTCAGAATTAGCAATACAATTTATCACTTACCTTTGATCTTTGCATGGTTGCACTCGCAAGACTCCCAGTTACAAAATAAATGTTCATTTTGTTCGATAAAGTCCCTGTTTATATCCAAAAACCTCAATTTGTTGGCGCGTTTTTTTCAGTAATCCAATGGCTCAAAGGCAGTCACTACGGGCAGACAAAAATTCCAAATAGTATCAGTAAAGTTTGTGGAAACATGTCAAACAATGTTTATAATCAATCCTCAGGTTGTTTTTAGCCTAAATTATTGATAATATTTAAACTGGACAATAGCGTCATCAATACAAAAGAAAAACAAGAAATGCGCACTCTTGGTTGCGCGCAGCAAACAGCTCTGGAGGCATCCCACTATCCCACTCACTCAAAGTTGTCATTCTCCCTAATTTTTCAGAATAAAATCCTGAAACAATGTCTAAAGACTTCACAACTAGTGGAAGCCATAGGGAACGGAATCTGGGTCTTATCCCTTTAAATGGTGGATAGGCTTTCATTGGAAAAACAGCCATTTCCTGGCACTTCCTGGATGGATTCTCCTCAGCTTTTCGCCTGCCATATCAGTTACGTTATACGCACAGACATAATTTTAACAGTTCTGGAAACTTTAGAGTGTTATCTTTCCAAATCTACCAATTATACGTGTAGAAGGCAGTTTACTTTGGGCATGCTTTTCATCCAGAGGTGAAAATAGTGCCCCCTACCCTAGTGAGGTTCATCTTTTCATATGTGAGTTCCAAATTTCTCTAACGGTCCCCCCAGCGTGAGTTTTTTAGGCGTGTGATGTCAGAATGTGCTCACTGTTCCAAAATGTGATTGTTACGCAACAGGACAGTAAATCCTCGCTGCCCTCAAACCTGTTTCAACCTGTCAATTTCAAATGATTTTCTTTTCTATTTTTATTTTCAAACAACACTTTGAATTGCGGTGTGTTCCGCCTACTCATTAATTCCCCCCAAAAAGGAGGCCCTTTCACTTTTGCGGACAATGGACTTTTTAGGTATTACTGACCTGGACAAACTTCCCCAAACACTTCCCAATTGTTTCGGTAGAGATTTGTGCAGCTCCAGTCAGAACAGGGGCTGTTCGCAAGTGCCCGCATTGCATTCATTGTTGTTTTCATTACTGATAATAACTGGAAAAGTGTGCATTTCTTTCAAAGTAAGTGCCTTATTACATTATAGTTTATGTATGTCTTATGTTGTTTCTACTGTAGCTCACTGTATGTATGGAGCATAATCTTTATGTACATTCCTTATAACCATGGACACACGAGGTAACGTTACTAATTTCATAACCTTTATGGTGTTATATTCAAATCGGCTTATGTAGCTAGCTACATTATTCTATTAGCTCTGTAAAACACTGTTAATTGTGTCAGAAGTATTAACTTGTGTTGTCTTTTGAAGCTACCCTGGCCTAATGACCATGTTTTGTTTTCATTTGGCCTGTATAGCTCTGTTCTGCCCTGCCCTGCCCCCTTATGGGGCTCAACAATTACTGTTTCTTACTGTTATATAACTCATATTTGTGATTTTGTGAATGCATTATATTATTTTTATATCAGGGTTATTGTTACTTCTTTGTAATATTGTTTTATTGCTATATCCTGATATTGTATTCTAACTACTAATAATGCATCTTTATTCTGTACTTTCAGAAACCACTCACACGAACAGTATTGAACGTTATTTGTCAATATCATAACTGCAACTGGACATCTTTGGAGCTGAAGATTGAGGACAGCTTGTGTATGCTAGCGTACACTCCTTAACAGATTTACTGGATGAAAACACAGCAAGAAAACACATACTGTAGGACAATATGTAATAGTTGTGTATTTTGGTGTTTGAATTGGTGGTGGTCGAACAACAACAACTTGTTTAACTAGAGGGAAAAAACCTGCAAGAAAAGATGGATTATGAATATGCATATAATATAACCCATATTTCATATTAATGCAGTGATTGAACAACAACTGCATTTCCACCCCCCCCCCACCTCTAAAGGCATAGTATCATGGCAGGTCACCTGTCAGGTCAGTTAGTCAGTAATTGCTGGATATGTGCTCAGTAGTGCTTGAGCATATGATACTCCCCAAATCATGGTGAAACACATAGAGGTGTGTCACAAGTTAAACACATGTACTTTGTCAACCTCCTCAATGCTACAGCTTAGCTCACTAAAGCAGAAGCTTTCACCCCCGTATAACCACAGGCCCATATGAGGGAGGAAGTGCAGCCGCCAACACCAGAGTCTGAAGGGAGGCATATCAACAGTAAGTAAAACATGTAAGCATATTCTGCAAATGAGACGCCTTAACCTTTTCACACGTGAGTTCTAAAGGTCTCCCCAGCATGCGTTGTTTTATGCACGTAATGTCAGAATGCGCTCACTGTTCCAAAATGTGATTTTACGCAACACGACAGTTAACATGCGCTGCCTGATAAATATCTATATGCCATGTTTCAACTTGTCAATTTCAAATTATTTTCTAGCAAGTTGTATTTTCTAAAAACAGGTTGAATTGAGGTGTGTTCCGCCTCCTCATTAATTCACATAGAAGGAGCCCATTTCTGCGTTGCGGACAATTTATGTTTGAGGCTTTACTTTACTGAGCCCACTGCACTTCACTCATGTTTGCGCAGATCTAGTGTGCATATATTTGCGCAGTCTTGCAAGAATTTGAACATGTTCTTGGTGGCATTCGCTTTGCCTTCCTTGTTGTTTTCCTTACACATAAGTAAGTTCCCTATTTTCTGTATATCGTGTTCTCGTTTCTACTGTAGGCGCATACAGTATGTATGTAAAGAGGATCGTGTTTTTACAGTTTTATTCACTTGTTTTCAATTACTAGTGACAAATAATGCATTCTGATTATTGCAAATATTGTAATGGATACCTATGATGTGTGTAAAATACTTTTTTGAATGCTGTACTGATTATAATAAGCTAAGCTATTTGCCAGCTATGTGTGGCGCCATATGTTTGTTGACATTATACAATGCATTCCGTCAGATCAAAGATGTTATAATGAGGTGAAGGAATGGTTCACTCATCTTTCGGGAAAACCTCCGGAAGTGAATGAAGGGAAGTGGATGATTGTAGATGACACACCCCCTTCAACATGCATACTATATACAGACCAAACTCATCTTGTCTCCTCTTATTATCTTTGGTTGATGCGGAAAAAACAAGCATGGATGTCCGCAGAAACTCCCCATTGTCGGATTACTTTCGATTTCGAGAAAGTGTTTAACTCAGTTATTTCGATCAATGGCGAGCTCACCCGTGATGTGATTTATTATAAATAGTAATTGCTATTAGCTAATTCATATTGTAGTTTCTGTCCGCCGAGAGGTATAAAAATATGACCGCTTGTGTTATGCCATTCTTTCCTCAGTTAGCGCTAGGACAATTGTCGCCTACATTTTTCTGGTTTGGATGATTGTGTTATGCTGTAGCTATTTCTGTGAATGTCTGAACATTGCATACCAAAATAAACTGGTCACATTCTGGACATAACTTTGTAAGGACCTTGTTTGTGCAAAATGTTTCTGAAAAAACATTGTGAACAGCTCAAATGCTGATTGTTGTGTCATACCAAAACTGGACGTCCTTAATAAGCGTTATAATCACACCTTTTTGACCGTAAGCTACAGGTACCACTGTAGAATGATCACACCCGTGTGAAAAGGTTAAATATGTCAATGTTACTTAGCTAATTCTGATTTCCCCCCAACAACCACGTCTACAACTCTGCATTAGTGATTCCTGTGTTTCTGGAACTGGTGTGTATCACTAAATCTCTTTCTATTTTAATAAGAACATATTTTGTATTTTTTCTGAACATATCTATTCATGTGATAAGGGTTTCACCGGTCATTTATTTTAAGAGGTATGCTTTTTACTTCCAGATATTCAGGAGAAACAGAAGCCTATTAGTAAATCAAATATGTATACTTTCAGTAACTGACTTACTAGTTACGCATCAATAATTGATTTGTAGTATTCAAAATCCTAAATAAGTTTTTTTGATTATTCTTCATCATTACATGAAGTCAAAGCAGAACTAAAAGAGAAGAAGAAAGGTATCTCAAATCCATCCTCAATATATGAAGTATTAAATTCAGTATAACTCAATCTTTGTATGGTTTCATATGGATTTTCTAAGAAAGATTAACGATGTTCCTCTTACAGAACTCACCAACATGGACCAGTTATTGGGAATCAAAACAAAAACAAATTGTATTGGTAACACACTTGGTTAGCAGATGTTAATGCGAGTGTAGCAAAATGTTTGTGCTTCTAGTTCCAACAGTGCAGTAATATCTAACAAGTAATTTAAAAAAAAATCACAAAAACAACCTAATACACACAAATCTAAAGGGATGGAATGAGAATATGTACATATAAGTATATAGATGAGTGATGGCCGAGCAGCATAGGTAAGATGCAATAGATGGTATAAGATACAGTATATACATACAGTGGTTCCTCCTTTAAAAGTTGTGAGCTTGCACCGCGGGACTTAAGAGGTACCCAGGATCATGGCTTCATTACTCCAGACCACCACAAGGGGGAGGTAGAGCACTCATTAGGCATTTGGGTCCCAAGGTTTTTATATGACCCATCATATCTATTTTTGACGCGAGCCACCCTTGCCTTGTGGCGATCTTCAACAAAGATGGCTGACAAAACATCACGGCGGAACCAGATGGAAGTTGTTATAACGAGTCAAGCAAAAAACTTAGTTAATGTAGAGACAAACGTTTGTGCAATTTTTTTTTTTGACACAAAGTTCATTCACGAAAATGTCTATTTAGCAAGTTATCTGACTAGCTAACATTAGCCAGCTAGCTAGTGTTAGGAGAATGACTTTGTAATGTGTGTTGTTTAATGTTTTAGGGACTCCTGAGAAAACCAGCAAACCAGGTTGTCGTCTTGTGAAACAGTGAATGTAAAGAATCTCACTAAAGCATTTACTGCAAATTGAATGTACAATTGTGAAAGCTTGCCGTGCAATGCAGCTGAAGTAACAGCTAACTATTTACTTGCAAATTGTGTAGTGGAGGATAAAAATAACTGTATGCATATGGATGTGTAGCAAGCTACAATATGTAGCCGATCTGTTTCTGGACCCTAAAACGTTTGGTATGAATATTAAATCAGAACCTATCTATGAACCTCAGCTATCATAGTTGTTGTGTCAACTTCAAGTCTGAATGGCATTAATTAAGCCTATGGATAGAGTAGAATATAATAACTTTATTGTGCCAAGGATGCAAGTCCTATATACACATGTACTGTAGTTATTACCACGTATGAGATTCCAACATTTTAGCCTGTACGTTGAATATATTCACTGATAATGTACTCTTCCTTGGCAAATAAAGATGCGGTTCAGGTATGAATCTCTGAGACATTTTTTTTCAGTCATATGAAACTCCATTATTTGAATGATGCTGTGTCTTAATGTATGTATTACAATTATACACTTCAACAGTGTTTACCACTCCTGCTCCTGGGACCTCAATGATTACACACTGTAACTATGAAATAGACTAGAAACATGATTGATTCGTAATTCATATATACAGAAAAGAACTATGCATATCTAACTCCCTTCATCTGCATTAGTCTGAGGACACAGGATAGTATTTCAATGAGATACTTATCTTCAACCTGTGGAGAATGTGAAACGCTTTATTGAAAGAGGTTCATTATCCAGGTGTTATAAATACATAAATGAATTTATAATTATGATAATTGTAATATTATAAATACAAGTTCAATCTCTACTTCAATGCACATATATTCAATGCATTATAAAATGGGGTAAAAAAGACGAGGTGCGGAGAGAGGTGTAGAAGACAAGGGGAAAGAGGTATGAAGAGCGGCAGACAGCATATGATTCATGAATTACAGTGCTACCCTAATATTCTCTCAGTTCATCACAATTACGGTGTCTCCTAACCAGCCTTGGGCCCCCAGTTGGCCTGAAGGTTATCTTAAGAGCGGCTGAGGTGGCGATGACGGGACTGGCTTCCTCTCTCACATCAAAACATACTTGCAGACGAGAGACAGATGGATAGAGAGAACATGATTAAGCTTTGTTTTCTTTATTCTAAACACGGTCAGTCATCATAATCATCAGGAGGTGAAATGCTAAACTGACCTTGGATCATTAACTCTGGGACTACTACATCGGTCTTATTTACATTTTAAAGCATCTCTTTAATAATACTTCCCGTTGACCCGACCAAGTGAAATCTCACCTATGATCATGCTGTGCCCTCTGTGTCAGCCAGTTCAGAATGGGGAGGAGTTCACCAAACCAGCTTATATAACCGTAGAGAGTTTAGAGAGAAGGGGGAGATGGATGAAGTGAGTAAGAGAGAGACTCTTATTTTGTGTGTGTGGTCTCACCTGGTGTCCACACTAAGTGGCTACAGAGTACTTTATGATGAAAAACAGACACATAAGGACAAACAATAAAATGGCTGTGTTTATGTGGTGTAAATCAGAAAATTAGCAGCATCTTAAGGGTTTTTAAATTAATGCATGTGAGATAGGTTCCATGTACAACAAGACAGGCAGAGATGGAGAAAAACAACACAGAACAGTTTAATTACCTCTGGTTATGGACACTTTTGCCAGCAATAAAGCTTCCACAGCCTGTTCCTCGGATAGTGAACATCTGGCAATATCTACATTTGAGACTCCTTGGTCAGCTCGCTCTCTGAAAGTAAAGAAAATAGCTTATTTTTTATACATATGAAAACAATAGCTGAGATATGATCATTCAATCTCAGGCAGCAGATGTGATTTTTAGGATACGACAATACAGCCCAGTGCTGCTTACCTGACATACAATCTTCATCCGCTTTGACTTCCTTTGTGTCGAAAAAAGTTGCTTCCAGGACAATTATTTTTGATTGAAAATAAAAAAGGTTTTGCTTGACAAAAAGACACAAATGTACCTCCATAAGCATATAACAATTTGCCTGTGAATAACCACACCTTCATACAAACGTATGCAGAATTCTTGACGCACAACCGAAAAGGGCTGCCATATCGTGCCAGCACGCCCACAGGCGAGCCACTCAGGAGCAGAATAATGACGTGTGGAAGAGGGAAAGGAATGAGATGGGAACAGAAATTTGTTGCAAGTTGGGGAGGGGGGCTAATAGCAGAACAATAGACTATTCAACCTTTACTAAAGAATAGTCTCATAGCCTAGCTAGGTGTGATTAAAAAAAAATCATATACCAGATTTGATCTAATGACCAATTGGTGGCTTGCTACTCAATGTAATAAAGTAATGACTTTTCAAAGAAGTTATATTACACGTTATGCTGCCTGACAATTTGCTACACTGTCCTTACGAACCACATAGTATATCATTACAGCAGTATGTACTGGTATGTTAGCTAGCTACCTAACATTAGTAGTTATACATCATACTTGCCAGGTTATTCACTATAGGCTAACTACCCAACGTTTATTGACTTGATTATTCTCGTCATTCTTAGCTTAGCTAAATGGTGTAGTCGTGATGCTTTCTCAATGGACATGAATGGAATTCCATTAAAAATGGATCCCTTTTTTATTTTACCACTACAATCTTTTCGTCGGACAAAACTGGAAAAAAACATTGTTACCCATCGCTTCACAAAAGCCGCAGCTCTCAGTGACGTCACCAATTGAACCGCTATTAGTGCGGACCCCACTAACTAGCTTGCCATTTCACACCGGTTTCACCCGACCTGAAAAAAATCTAAATATACACATTGCGAGATATTTTGGCGAAATATTCCCCCATAGGAAACAATGAAGACCGCAGAGTTCCAATATTATGTTATTTACATTTTGTTGTTTACATTTTAACTATAAAACAACTGAGCAGCTCTCATTGCCAACAATAGTGAAGCAGGCATTGTGACGTTGAACAATAAGCTGGGAATAGAAAATTCGGAATGCCACGGTGCTCAATAGAACTAATAGTGTCACGTTCTGACCTTAGTTCTTTTGTTATGTCTTCGTTTTAGTATGGTCAGGGTGTGAGTTGGGTGGGTTGTCTATGTTCTTTTTTCTATGATTTGGGATTTCTGTATTTGGCCTGGTATGGTTTTCAATCAGAGGCAGCTGTCAATCGTTGTTCCTGATTGAGAACCATACTTCGGTTGCCTGGTTTCACTTTTGAGTTGTGGGTGCATATGCTCTGTTCTGTGTTTTGTTTCACCGTTCTGGACTGTTCATTTTGTTGTTTTATTGTTTTGTTCAGTATTTCTTATTAAAAAGAGATGAACACTTACCACGCTGCCCCTTGGTCCTCCTCTCTTTCTCCCAACGTCGAACATAACAAATAGGAGCTAGCAGGGTGAAAAATGCTTGAAAATAAGGCCTGTTTTTTCGTGATTACTTCAAAAAGACAGCAAGCAGCTGGGAAATATGGTCATAGTATGAAACTGGTCTCCACGGCAGATGCAATGAACAAATTTTTATTCGAAAATAACGTTACAAATGTCATGTGTCCAGCCTAATATCTACACGAATTTCAGAGCACTCTAGTCTGAGTGTATCAGAGCACAGAATAATGAATTTATGAGCGCTCAATACCCGTTGAATATGGCCGAGTCAGTAAACTCGGGGGGAAAAAAGCGTAATTAAATTCTTTCCAGCAGCACATTTACGCTCTGGTTAAAACACAACATATATTTATGTTAGATCACCACCAAATCCAAATCCATTTTTTCCCAGGCAAAGATAGAGTCACAAAAGCAGAATTAGCGATGAAATTAATCACTAACCTTTGATAATCTTCATCAGATGACACTCAAATGACATCATGTTACACAATACATTTATGTTTTGTTCGATAATATTCATATTTATATCCACAAATCTCGGTTTACATTGGCGCCATGTTCAGAAATGTCTCCAAAATATCCGGAGTAATTACAAAGAGCCACGTCATATAACAGAAATACTCATCATAAACTTTGACGAAAGATACATGTTTTACATATAATTAAAGATACACTGGTTGTTAATGCAACCGCTGTGTCAGATTTTTAAAAAACATTACGAAAAAAGAATACCATGCAATAATCTGAGACGGCGCTCAGAAGTAAATATATTTCTCTGCCATGTTGGAGTCAACAGAAATACGAAATTACATCATAAATATTCCCTTACCTTCATCAGAATGCAGTGCAAGGAATCCTAGTTCCGCAATAAATCGTTGTTTTGTTCCATAATGTCCATTACTAGTGTCCAATTAGCTGCTTTTGCTAGCACGTTTTGTTCAGCTGGCGCCGGTCCAGGCGAACTCGGACGGAAACTTCAAAAAGTTATATTCCAGGTCAAATAAACTGTTCAAACTAAGTAGAGAATCAATCTTCAGGATGTTATTATCATATATATCCAATAACGTTCCAACCAGAGCATTCGTTTTTGTCTACAGAGTAATGGAACGCAAGGCGATATAAGGACTACTGCGCATAACCAGGAACTGGCATTCTGCCAGACCAGTGACTCAAATAGCTGCCATCCGGTCCCACATCACACTAGAGGCTTCATTCCGCGTTCTACTGACTGTTGACATCTAGTGGAAGGCATAGGAAGTGCGAACAGATCCATATCTTATTTGGATGTGAATAGGCGAGGAGTTGAAAATCAACCAGCCCCAGAATTTCCACTTCCTGTTTGGAAGTTTGCCTGCCCTATGAGTTCTGTTATACATAATTCAAACAGTTTTAGAAACTTCAGAGTGTTTTCTATCCAATAGTAATAATAATATGCATATATTAGCATCTGGGACAGAGTAGGAGGCAGTTCACTATGGGCACAGAATTCATCCAAAGTGAAAATGCTGCCCCCTATCCCTAAAAGGTTTAACTCTCTGATGGCCTTGAGATAGCTGTTTTTCTGTCTCCCAGTCCCAGTATTGATGCACCTGTACGGACCTCGTCTTCAGGATGGTAGCAGGGTGAACAGGCAGTGGATCAGGTGGTTGTTGTCCTTGATGATCTTGATTATATATAACATACTATACAGTCAATTTAACATTATTTAGTTCATTAATGTCAAATGCAGAATGATGTACAGTAACAAAGTTATTTTGTATCCACACAGGAATAACTGGAAACATTTCAGACACTATATGCTCCTTTCCCAAGTCAATGTGATATTCATTTGATTATACCTCATATAGTTTGTTCCTGAGAGAAGACCAATTATGTAAAACATGAATGACCTCTTTCTATATAGTTTGGACCTTCTTATGGCTGTAATCCCGTTAACGGTATCGATATGACAACAGTCAGTGAAAGTGCAGGGCGCCAAATTCAAACAGAAATCTCATAATTAAAATTTCTCAAACATACATGTATCTTATATCATTTTAAAGGTCATCTTGATGTTAATCCCACCAAAGTGTCTGATTTCAAATGGGCTTTTCAGCGAAAGCACCACAAATGATTATGTTAGGTCACCGCAAAATCACAGACAAACACAGTCATTTTTCCAGCCAAAGACAAGAGTCACAAAAATCAGAAATAGAGAGAATGAATCCCTAACCTTTGATGATCTTCATCAGATGAAACTCATAGGACTTCATGTTACACAATACATATATTTTTTGTTCGATAAAGTTAATATTTATATCCAGTTTATATTGGCACCATGTTCAGAAATGCCTCCAAAATATCCGGAGAAATTGCAGAGAGCCACGTCAAATAACATAAATACTCATCATAAACTTTGATGAAAGAAACATGTTTTACATAGAATTAAAGATACACTTGTTCTTAATGCAACCGCTGTGTCAGATTTCAAAAAGCTTTACGGCAAAACACAAGATTCAATAATCTGAAAACAGCGTTCAGCCACAAAAGCAAGCCATACAGTTATCCGCCAAAGTGTGCAGTCAACAAAACTCATAAAATTCATTATAAATCTTCACTTACCTTTGCTGATCTTCGTTTGAATGCACTCCCAGGACTCCCACAAGAAATGTTCGTTTTGTTCGGTAATGTCCATCATTTATGTCCAAATAGCTATTTTTGTTAGTGTGTTTGGTAAACAAATCCAACGTCAGGAAGAGCGTTCACTAAAAGCTGACGAAATGTCCAAAAGTTCCGTAACAGTCAGTAGAAACATGTCAAACGATGTATTGAATCAATCTTTAGAATGTTTTTAACTTCTTGGATATAGGAGGCGCTCTTTTAATTTATGGATTAAAAAACGTGCCCGTTTTAAGCGCAATATTTTGTCACGAAAAGATGCTCGACTATGCATATAATTGACAGCTTTGGAAAGAAAACACTCTGATGTTTCCAAAACTGCAAAGATATTATCTGTGAGTGCCACAGAACTCATGCTACAGGCGAAACCAAGATGAAACTTCAAACAGGAAATGAGCAGAATTTGTTTTCCATTGTCTCCTTATATGGCTGTGAATGCGCCAGGACTGAGCCTGCCCTTTCTATCGTTTCTCCAAGGTGTCTGCAGCATTGTGACGTATTTGTAGGCATATCATTGGAAGATTGGCCATAAGAGACTACATTTACCAGGGGTCCGCCCGGTGTTCTTTGTCTAAATTGGTGCGTAATCTACAAGCTGCACGCAGTCATCCAGTGATTGAGAGGAGAGAGGAGGCTTCCACGAACGATATATCATGAAGAGATATGTGAAAAAAACCTTGAGGATTGATTCTAAACAACGTTTACCATGTTTCAGTTGATATTATGGAGTTAATTTGGAAAAAGGTTTTTTTTTTTTTTGGTAGCCAAACGTGACGCACCAAACGGAGCGATTTCTCCTAAACAAATAATCTTTCAGGAAAAACTGAGCATTTGCTATCTAACTGAGAGTCTCCTCATTGAAAACATCTGAAGTTCTTCAAAGATAAATGATTTATTTTAATGCTTTTCTGATTTTTGTGAAAATGTTGCCTGCTGATGCTAACGCTAAATGCTACGCTAGCTACGCTAGCTGTTACACAAATGCTTGTTTTGCTATGGTTGAGAAGCATATTTTGAAAATCTGAGATGACAGTGTTGTTAACAAAAGGCTAAGCTTGAGAGCTAGCATATTAATTTCATTTCATTTGCGATTTTCATGAATAGTTAATGTTGCGTTATGGTAATGAGCTTGAGGCTGTATTCACGATCCCGGATCCGGGATGGCTAGAATCAAGAGGATTCTTGGAGCTCGGGTCTTTTTTTTCAACATTTTGTTAAAAATCGCGCAAATTTTCAACGTCCTGCTACTCATGCCAGGAATATAGCACATGCATATGATTAGTATTGTTGGATAGAAAACACTCTGAAGTTTATAGATAGTTAAATCATGTCTGTGGCTATAACATAGCGTGAGGGGCAAGCGAAAGCCAAAGGAAAACTGTGCACAAAAAAAATAATGATATCCAGCCAGTTGCCTGTATTGTCAATGGGAAATGAAAAAAGATGGGGATGAGGTTGCAATACCTACAGCTTCCACACGATGTCGCCAGTACTGTCATTTGCATTGCTTTTAATTCTTGGTCAGATGAGAAATAGACCCTGCCTGTCATCAAGTACACATCTTGAACTTTTGAGAGAGGGAAAACGGAGCTTCATTTCAAGAACTGCTGCTATTGAATACAGATCGCCCCGTGATCAATTTGATCGATTATTAACGTGTACTAATACCTAAAGTAGGCTTATAAAAGTAGTTTGAAGTGTTTTGTCGAAGTTTATCATTAACTTTTTCAATTTAAAAAAATGATGTAGCGTTTTGTAAAGCTGTTTTTTCCTGGATCTGACTCGCTTCATAAATGGACATTTTGGGCATACATGGACGGATTTAATCGAAAAAAAGACCCAATTGTGATGTTTATGGGACATATAGGAGTGCCAACAAAGGATCTCGTCAAAGCTAATGAATGTTTTATATTTTATTCCTGCGTTTTGTGTAGCGCCGGCTACGCTAATTCCTTTGTTTACGTCTTTTTCCAGTATTGCGGGGGGGTGCATGCTATCAGATAATAGCTTCTCATGCTTTCGCCGAAAAGCATTTAAAAAATCTGACATGTTGGCTCGATTCACAACGAGTGTAGCTTTAATTGAGTACCCTGCATGTGTGTTTTAATGAAAGTTAGAGTTTTAGCGAGTACTATTAGCATTTGGCGTTGCGCATTTCCATTTCCTGTAGGCTGTGAGACGCAGACGTCTCACCTGGCCCTAACAGGTTTTAAAGGTGAAGATTAAGCATAACTCTGACTGGTGTGTGATTTGCTCTCTCATCATTTGGTAATTAAGGAAATTTCCACGACACACATTCATTACTATGGGGGACAGCTGGAGATCGACTTGCAATATTGAAACAATGTTGCAAATGTCGACGGGACAAACAGCAAGATTTATACAAATCTCCGCTTTTGAAAACCAAATGCTAGTCTAAAAGAAATGGGAGATAATGTCAAGATGCTTTGCATAGTGGAAATCAAGTTTATCAGCCCAACCAGGCAATGTATAAGACTAGATTGCGCAGTGAGATGGAACAGAGTAAATATGCATTTCATCACATGAAACTTTATTAATAAACACATGAAGCACATTTGGGCCGTCTTGATACAAAATTAACAGAAATACAATGGTTCACTAGATCAGTCTAAAACTTTTAAATCTAAATTGCAGCTGAGTTGGCTGGAATAATACATTATGGTCTTTCTCTTGCATTTCAAAGATGATGGTACACAAAAACTGTAGAGTCACAATCTCGATGTTGGCATTGCCTGCTAGTAATATTGGACCACATTCTTCACTTTCTATACTTAAATACACATTGTGTGCATTGCCCCCCCCCCCTTTCACAAAGTGCTTTAATTTTGAAACAGTTATACCGATATGGATGAAAAGTCCAAACGAGTACAGAGTCAAAACAACAAGAAATGTGTCCAAATCAAATCAAATCAAATTTATTTATATAGCCCTTCGTACATCAGCTGATATCTCAAAGTGCTGTACAGAAACCCAGCCTAAAACCCCAAACAGCAAGCAATGCAGGTGTAGAAGCACGGTGGCTATGAAAAACTCCCTAGAAAGGCCAAAACCTAGGAAGAAACCTAGAGAGGTACCAGGCTATGTGGGGTGGCCAGTCCTCTTCTGGCTGTGCCGGGTGGAGATTATAACAGAACATGGCCAAGATGTTCAAATGTTCATAAATGACCAGCATGGTCGAATAATAGTAAGGCAGAACAGTTGAAACTGGAGCAGCAGCATGGCCAGGTGGACTGGGGACAGCAAGGAGTCATCATGTCAGGTAGTCCTGGGGCATGGTCCTAGGGCTCAGGTCCTCCGAGAGAGAGAAAGAAAGAGAGAAGGAGAGAATTAGAGGACGCACACTTAGATTCACACAGGACAGGAGAAGTACTCCAGATATAACAAACTGACCCCAGCCCCCCGACACATAAACTACTGCAGCATAAATACTGGAGGCTGAGACAGGAGTCCATGTCCCAATACTTTTGGAACTCACTTTATTACAATGCATTCGTACAGTATTTGGACCCCTTGACCTTTTCCACGTTTTGTTACATTCTAAAAATTATTAAATTGTTATTTCTCCTCATCAATATAAATACAATACCCCATAATGTCAAAGCAAAACAGTTTTTTTTAAACGTGTGCAAATGTATATATATATATATAAAAAAAAAAAGATTTAGATAAGTATTCAGATTCTTTACTCAGTACTTTGTTGAAGTACATTTGGCAGCAATTAGACTAGATTCTTCTTGGGTATGACACTACAAGCTTGGCACACCTTTATTTGGGAAGTTTCTCCCAGTCATCTCTGCAGATCCTGTCAAGCTCTTTCAGTTTGGATGGGGAGCATCGCTCCACAGCTATTTTCAGGTCTCTCCAGAGATGTTTGATCGGGTTCAAGTCCGGGCTCTGGCAGCGCTACTCAAGGACATTGAGACTTGTCCCGAAGCCACACCTGCGTTGTCTTTGCTGTGTGCTTAGAGTCATTGTCGTGTTGGAAGGTGAACCTTCGCATCATTCTGAGGTCCTGAGCGCTCTGGAGCAGGTTATCAAGGATATATCTGTACTTTGTTCATCTTTCCCTCGATCCTGACAAGTCTCCCAGTCCGTGCCACTGAAAAACATCCCCACAGCATGATGCTACCACCACCATGATTCACCGTAGGGATTGTGCCAGGTTTCCTCCAGACATGACACTTGGCATTCAGGCCAAAGAGTTCAATCTTGGTTTCATCAGACCAGAGACCAGAGAAACTTCAAGTGGGCTGTCATGTGCCATTTACTGAGGATTGGCTTCCATCTGGCAACTCTTCAATTAATTCCTAAATGTTGGAGAGGTACAGATATTGGAAGGTTCTAAATGTACATGTATTGATAAAAACTTGTTTTTGCTTTGTCATTATGGGGCATTGTGTGTAGATTGAGGATTTGTATCTATTTAATCCATTTTAGAATAAGGCTGCTTGGCATTCAGGCCAAAGAGTTCAATCTTGGTTTCAACCAGTCACTCACCCCGTTACAAAAGGACTCTCATGGTCTGAGGGGGGTGAGTGACTGGTTGCCGGGAAGTCAGGCGCAGGAGAGCAGAGAACTTTAATTTACACCCTGGCCCAAAGGCACAGGTGAGGCAGCACAAAGCACAACCACGGTAAACATGAACTGGATTAAACAAAACAAACAGACCTAGGTTTGAAAGAAACCTAGCGCAAGCCAGCCTGTAGCGTAACACCCTACACAAAGAACAATTCCACAAACAGACATTGTGTTGTTTAAGTGTTCCAAACAGGAAGTGGGAATTCTGAGACTGGTCGATATTCAACCAAGATTTCACAGCGAGATATGGATGAGTTTGCACTTCTTATAGCTTCCACTAGATGTCAACGGTCTGTAGAACCTTGTCTGATGCCTCTACTGTGAAGGGGGGCCGAATGAGAGGGGAATTAGTCAGGTCTGCCATGACCTGACCATGCTCTAACCATACATGTTCACATGAGAGGGAGCTCTGTTCCATCGCTCATCTGAAGTCAATGTAATTCTCCGGTTGGAACGTTATTCAAGATTTATGTTAATAATAATAATTAAGCTTTTGCAATAGCATTTTGACTTTCAACAGTTCAGTATCTCTAATGAAAAGTTGAGAGTGGTCAACATAATGGCAAATGGGATCCTTTCTAGCAAAGATCCACCCCCCATAGACGACATGACAAACCACAGGTCTTAGGAACTTACACAAAGAAAGACTTTACTTCAGAGAGGAATATCCCCTAGCCAGACAGAGTTGGCTATAAATTATCGTTCAGTTTGGTCTCCTAAACAAAGCTCTTATCTCGTCCTTGGTACAAAATGGTACCAAGACATTACCCCCACCCTATGATATATATCAAATTGTCATTTAGATACAACCAATTCTAAATACAACCAATCCTGGACAAGCTCACGGAGAGGAGAGTGAGGCTATAGGTCAAGATAGGAGCAACAAAAGAGGGAGCATAGAATGATTCCAGACACTGCCATCCTCCTCTCCCCGATGGGAAAAGTAGGGAGTGACTGGCACACAGACACAGTGGAGCAAAAGATATGTTTACACATGATGACACCTTGACCTCTCCCCTCTCTGCGGCCCAAGCAACTTAGTCCTGACAGAGAACAGATAACTGCCAATGGCCACCACTATAGTACAACGAAATACATTCTTATGAGAACTAACTCATAAGCATATCATGAAAATAAAACATCCTATCTATGTTACCCAACTAATTCTGATTAATCCCCAACACGTGTCGGGAAGAGGGATGAGACAGACAGGCAGACAACTGGCATCATTTGTATTGATCTACACAGAGAAATGTCAATTTAAAAAAATCAGGTTAAACTAAATGAAATGCAGTTACTGTAGTTTGCTGTCTTTCCAGCTTCAGTTTGAAGTGATTGTGTTAACTGTGTTGTTGGCTAGCTCATCTGAACAACAGTGTCCTGACAAGAGAGCACATGTTCTATGCCAGTCGAAATCACCCATCATTAGCTCATTGTTATGGACGTATCCAAATAAATGTCACTAGAAAACAGCTTTAACAAACGCAAATGCAGTTACTTTGCTGTTATTCTGGCTGCATTGTTTGAAGTAACTGTAAGTTTTGCCGTAGTTTACTAGCAAGCAAACAAGGGATAAGAACATTGCGAGCCAGTATGGCAATGGAACATTTAGAACAAACGACTGGATGGCGTCCATAGATAGAGAACAAAAGACTTAACGACTTGGTAGTGTCTCTGGCAACTAAACCGATAGAACAAACGCTTGTTTTTCAAGTTTTTCATGAAGATATATCAATCATTATTTGAATATGTTGGTAACCGGTTGTATAAAACTCATAAAGCCCTCAAGTCCGGTTTTTGGAGGATATATTGGTACGGTTTGCCAGCCCTCGACTTCATCTCAGGCCTAACAACACCCGTGCCAATATATCCTCCAAACACCGGCTTCTCAGGCATTATCACTTCAACAATAAACAGTCATAGGAATACAGCTGTAATAAAAGAGAACAAAAATCACACTTTTTTATACACATACAGTGCCTTGCGAAAGTATTCGGCCCCCTTGAACTTTGCAACCTTTTGCCACATTTCAGGCTTCAAACATAAAGATATAAAACTGTATTTTTTTGTGAAGAATCAACAACAAGTGGGACACAATCATGAAGTGGAACAACATTTATTGGATATTTCAAACTTTTTTAACAAATCAAAAACTGAAAAACTGGGCGTGCAAAATTATTCAGCCCCTTTACTTTCAGTGCAGCAAACTCTCTCCAGAAGTTCAGTGAGGATCTCTGAATGATCCAATGTTGACCTAAATGACTAATGATGATAAATACAATCCACCTGTGTGTAATCAAGTCTCCATATAAATGCACCTGCACTGTGATAGTCTCAGAGGTCCGTTAAAAGCGCAGAGAGCATCATGAAGAACAAGGAACACACCAGGCAGGTCCGAGATACTGTTGTGAAGAAGTTTAAAGCCGGATTTGGATACAAAAAGATTTCCCAAGCTTTATACATCCCAAGGAGCACTGTGCAAGCGATAATATTGAAATGGAAGGAGTATCAGACCACTGCAAATCTACCAAGACCTGGCCGTCCCTCTAAACTTTCAGTTCATACAAGGAGAAGACTGATCAGAGATGCAGCCAAGAGGCCCATGATCACTCTGGATGAACTGCAGAGATCTACAGCTGAGGTGGGAGACTCTGTCCATAGGACAACAATCAGTCGTATATTGCACAAATCTGGCCTTTATGGAAGAGTGGCAAGAAGAAAGCCTTTTCTTAAAGATATCCATAAAAAGTGTCGTTTAAAGTTTGCCACAAGCCACCTGGGAGACACACCAAACATGTGGAAGAAGGTGCTCTGGTCAGATGAAACCAAAATTGAACTTTTTGGCAACAATGCAAAACGTTATGTTTGGCGTAAAAGCAACACAGCTCATCACCCTGAACACACCATCCCCACTGTCAAACATGGTGGTGGCAGCATCATGGTTTGGGCCTGCTTTTCTTCAGCAGGGACAGGGAAGATGGTTAAAATTGATGGGAAGATGGATGGAGCCAAATACAGGACCATTCTGGAAGAAAACCTGATGGAGTCTGCAAAAGCCCTGAGACTGGGATGGAGATTTGTCTTCCAACAAGACAATGATCCAAAACATAAAGCAAAATCTACAATGGAATGGTTCAAAAATAAACATATCCAGGTGTTAGAATGGCCAAGTCAAAGTCCAGACCTGAATCCAATCGAGAATCTGTGGAAAGAACTGAAAACTGCTGTTCACAAATGCTCTCCATCCAACCTCACTGAGCTCGAGCTGTTTTGCAAGGAGGAATGGGAAAAAATGTCAGTCTCTCGATGTGCAAAACTGATAGAGACTACAAAGTATTAACTTAAGGGGGCTGAATAATTTTGCACGCCCAATTTTTCAGTTTTTGATTTGTTAAAAAAGTTTGAAATATCCAATAAATGTCGTTCCACTTCATGATTGTGTCCCACTTGTTGTTGATTCTTCACAAAAAAATACAGTTTTATATCTTTATGTTTGAAGCCTGAAATGTGGCAAAAGGTCGCAAAGTTCAAGGGGGCCGAATACTTTCGCAAGGCACTGTAGCAAGTTAACAAACATACATGGAACGGAATACATGGAAAACGGTATCAAACACATACACTTCTGATGGGTTAAGCAGAATTCCATCCAGGTCAGCGGGAGTGATAAGCCAATGCATTATACTTCTGAGCAAATATTCCAGCACCGTACAGGTGCTTTGCTTTATGCCTGTTGAAACTATACAACATACATCACAATAGTAGGCATTATGCACCTTTTCATTTTAACAAACCACCAATAATCTCCTAGAAGTAGAATAACCTTTTACTATTTTAAAATGGAGAGAGCACTCAATGGTTCTGGTCAAACTGTCACATACACGGAAATGGCAAAGATAGGGATGTGTCCTCTTTACAGCTTTAGGGTGACAGAACTTCTGAAGGAGTATGTATGCTTTGTCCCTGATGTAAAGTGAAAGTAAATAGGAGACAACAAATTCACAGGTAGGAATGTTCCTTGTAATAGAATTCCGTACTATAAACAGGTAACTGAATACTAAAACAACATACCCTTTTAGAAGTCTATGATGGTATTCTAATGTTCCTAAAGAATGAGTATATGACACCAAAAAACAAATATATGCTTTCCTTTGTACTTGAGGGGAAAAGAAGCCTAAATCTCAGCCTGCATTAAATACTGCAGTGCATCTCCTCCTCATGGACTGCACCAGATGTGCCAGTTCTTGCTGTGAGATGTTACTCGCACCAAGGTACCTCCATGTTCTTGATATTTCTTGGGGGAATGGCCCTAGCCCTAGCCCTCACCCTCCGATCCAACAGGTCCCAGATGTGCTCAATGGAACTGAGATCCGGGCTCTTCGCTGGCCATAGCAGAACACTGACATTCCTGTCTTGCAGGAAACCATGCACAGAACGAGCAGTATGGTTGGTGGCATTGTCATGCTAGAGTCATGTCAGGAGGAGCCTGCAGGAAGGGTACCACATGAGGGAGGAGGATGTCTTCCCTGAAACACACAATGTTGAGATTGCCTGCATTTCTGAACAATAAAAATGCACAAATAAATAGGTAGTAGACCCAAAATGGCTTTGTAAATAAAAGTATACCAGTGACTGAGCCTACGAGTGACTAGAGAAGGCCAGCCAACCCTGGTATACAAAGTGCAGTGGTGCGTAAGGGTTTTGCAGTTTAAAATAAATCTCAAAGTGCCATGGTAAAAAGAGTGTCAATTGATCTCAAACACTGAGCGGAAGCATTCATATATAAAATATCCCCATGGTCTAGTAAAGGCATAAATGTAGCTGATACTAGCCTCCTTCTGGCTTCAAAAGAAAAACAGGCCTTATTCCTAAAATAAACATGTATGTGTGCATTTATTTTGCAACGCGAGCAGTGTGGTCACCATGTTAGCCCCACCCATGTCTTTAAGGAGTGACATGGGGTCCATGTACTAAACAGAGTGATTATGGTAATGTAGTAAACACCCAAAGATTTCAAGACTAAAAGTGGTTAAAGGAGTAGCCTACAATAAGGAAAAACTCTATGTAAAAATACACTTCATCTAGTCCTTGGCCTTTATTCTAGTCTGACTTTGGTGCCAGTCGTGTTGTTCTTCACATTACCATCTCTGGTAATCACACACTATATCACAATAAATTAAACGTTTGTTTGTCACCTGCACAGCATACAGAACGTGTAAGCGATACGGTGAAATGATTACTTAAATAGTGGAGTCTTTTGTTAAGATATTTAGCTAGCTAAACTATGAACCATAATCCAATCTCATAATTCCACGCATGCACCATGCATGAATCTGCCGGTAGCTAAAGCTAACCAACTACAGTAGGTTCAATGTTACTGTAGCTACCTAGCTAACATTAGGCTATATCTAGCAATGCAAACGGCTTTCTGAGATACAAATAATATTACTACACAGATTATGCACGTAACATTAGCTAGTGAGCCAGCCAGCTAACGTTAGCTAGCTATTAGTACAGAGACAGGTGTTTTTTACAACAGCATCCTGTGTTCTCTTTTCGACTCTCTCCGCACTTGTAAATCATTTCTCTGCTTCCACCGATTTCAAAACTGGGTCAACTTCAGTGACAACACTGTTGATCACCGTTTCTTTTGCTGACGGTGATGGGGAAGACTCTACAATGTCTGGTTCAATGAAAATATTTTTACAAAAAATGAAACAAATAAACTTCAAATACCTTACCTGTGAAGTCGTGACATGCGACATTTGCCTAGCTTCTTGAAAAGGGTCATATATTAAGGTACACTATAAATAAACAAGTATGTGGATACCCCTTCAAATTAGTGGATTTGGCTATTTCAGCCACACCTGTTGCTGACAGGGGTATACAATCGAACACACAGCCATGCCATATCCATAGACAAACACTGGCAGTAAAATGGCCTTACTAAAGAGCTCAGTTACTTTCAAAGTGGCACCGTCATAGGATGCCACCTTTCCAATAAGACATCAATTTTTGCACTGCTCGAGCTGCCCTGGTCAACTGTAAGTGCTGTTATTGTTAAGTGGAAAAGTCTAGGAACAACAACGGCTCAGCCGCAAAGTGGTAGGCCACACAAGCTCACAGAAGACCGAAGAGACCACCGAGTGCTAAAGCACGTCTTTCCTCGGTTGCAACCCTCACTACGGAGTTCCAAACTGCCTCTGCAAGCAACTTTAGCACAATAACTGTTTGTTGGAAGCTTCATGAAATGAGTTTCCATAGAAGAGCACCAAATGTCGGCTGGAGTGGTGTATAGCTTGACGCAATTGGATTCTGTAGCAGTGGGAATGCGTTCTCTGGAGAGGTAAATCATCAGTACGAAACTAATTTCGATAAACAATTTGTCAAAGTAACCCGTAATGGCTCTCCTCTGAAAGTGACGTGCAGCATATGCCTAGCTTCTTGAAACCGGTCAAATATGTTGTTAGCTTATACTTAAAATACCTATCCAGGCATTGTAAGGTATGAGGAGGAATGTTCCCCTGATCTGAATAGTCAAAAGACCAATTAGGCTGTGTTTACACAAGGAAACCAATTCTGATATTGTTTTTCACTAACTCATTTGAAAAAGATTTGATGTGATTGGTCAAAATACCAAATAGTGAAAGAGTCAGACCAAAAGCCAGAGTCAGATTATACATTCAGAGGGGAACTGCTGGATTTACTGTAGATCAGCACTCCTACTGACAACATATGAATACAGGCCCAGAACATTTAGCAGTTGTATGTTTTTCTAATCAGTTTAACTATTCTGTTTATCCCTCAGTGCTTGTCATGGTTAAATAATTCACATGTCAGCAAAGGTGTAGTCCCGAGTATGCTTCCCCTGTTGTTTTACATTTTGGGATTTGTGCCTTGTACCTTGTCCATAGACTGCTTACGGGGTAAGGAAACCAATATGTGATATTGCAATTTGATTGAACTATCCTTGTATGTTCAAATTATTTATATTTTTGCTAGAGAATTTTATTTTCTATGACTTCATATAAAGAAATGTACACCCTGTACCTCAAATGTTTAGAAAAAAATGAATAATATTTCAAACTGTGACTTCTATTTCTCTCAATACTCCATTACTAAATCCTACACTACTATGCACTCTGTTCAACAGGAAAGGTAGCATTTATTTATCTTTGGATAGCACAGTCTAGAATGCTTCTGAAAGCACAAAGCCAGTTTTATCATGGCCAGTGCCAATTATGGCTTCCACCATTTCAAAGTACTCAACGGGGTTCTACTTCAGACACAGGTAGCTGGTGGCTGCCTTATTTGGGGAGGAAGCACTCATAGTAATAACTGAAACAGAATGGTATCGGACACATTATTTCCATGTGTCAATTCACTCCATTCCAGCCATTGATGAGTCATCCTCCCCTCACCAGCCTCCTGTTGGTGTAACATTTTTACACTTTATTCATTTAGCAGACCCTCTCTTCCAGACAAACTAGGGTTGCTCAAAGGTATATCAGATTTTTCACCTAGTCATATCAGGGATTCTAACCAACAACCTTTTGGTTACTGGTCCCACGCTCTTAACCGCTAGGCTACCCCAGGAGGAATCATAGAATTCCTTCTCGGTCAGCAGGAGGGATCAGCCAATGCATTATACCAGAGACAGAAGAGAAAGCAAAACACTCTACTCCAAATGTTTTCTATTTGGGTGGGGCCACTCTGGTGACACTAAGTAGCCTAGAGTCAACTGTTCCCTCTCTCTTGTTAGCATGCCATAGATTTAGGAACCATGAACTTACAGACAGGAATCTTGACAATTTATTTCAATGGAAAACAGATGGAGTATCTTATTTATCCACCATCTTTGATTATATTTCTGAGCAAATTTTCCAGCAGTGTTTAGCTGCTTGGCTTTATACCTGTTTAAACTATACACAATCCTGCACAGTAGGTGGCGGCATGTACCAATAAATTCACGGAAGTAGAAATGGACTACTTTAAAATGGAGGGGGGGCGTCAAACTTTAGGTTGACAGATCTTTTGAAGGAGGAGTATTTAATGCTTTGTCCCTGATGTAAAGTGAAAGTAAATAGGAAAGACAACACATTCACAGGTAGGAACGTTCCTTGGAATTTCATATTATCAACATAAATTAATACTAAAACAGCATACTTTTTAAAAACTTTATCATGGTATTCTAATACTTATGCAGTAAATGCAGTAAATTAGTACATTTCTGAAAAAAATATATTAAAAAAATGCCTTCCTCTGTACTTAGGGGAAAAGTTGCCTTAATCCCAACCATTATAATAAATGTCAGATCTTTTTTTGTTCGGTGTTATATCTTGTAGTAGTTTTCCTGTCATGGAATATGCAGTTTGGGTTTTTTACAATGCCTGAAAGTGCTAAATTCATTGTCGCAATGCACCGCTTATTGTTGTATATGGATGAATATAATCGCTTTCAAGTGAATTTGTTTGGGGCTGAACAGTTCTTAAGTGTATAGATGTATTTATATAAAAAATGTTTACAAGCATTTACCAAGAATGATATTTCCTCATGTTTATAAAAGATGGTGTCATTTCTCAGGAACCTATTTGCTTAATGTTGGTTTGTTCCCATTCTTGATGTGTCACCCTGTACTTTTACAGTGTGTTGTTAAACCTGTTCTAGAGATCATCTGATATGGTCTTAGAAACCAAGGGCATTAAAGGGACATTTCACCTTAGCTCTGCCATTCTACAGTATATATTCATTACTTTAATAACAACAGTTTGTTTTGTCATAAACCACAAGTCCTCACCAAGAGTTGAACAAAATTATATCATTGATAAGCATCCGTCTGGAAAGCTTTTGCATATACACTACCGGTCAAAAGTTTTAGAACACCTACTCATTCAAGGGATTTTCTTTATTTTTTACTATTTTCTAGATTGTAGAATTTTTGTGAATGCATCGAAAGGTTGGTCAAAGGGTTGCTATTTGAAGAATCTCAAATATAAAATGTATTTTTTTAACACTTGTTTGGTTATTACATGATTCCATATGTGTTATAGTGAAAGCCTCAACCTGACATACAGACATACCCTCTCAGACAGCCAGGCAGACATCTCGTGAAGCATATCTTTTGCAAAAGTATACCAGACTGATGCTTTTCAGGTGATACCACACTGGTCACCTTCGACATCTAGCAATGAATCATCTGATAGGAACAATGGCTCTATCGAACACGGACAACCACATCTAAAATACACACAAATGTATCGTGTGATCGCTATAACAGAGGCCTTGCAGAACAGGACTGTTTTTACCTTATAAATGTTGTCCACGCAGTCAATATACCGGATGTGGTCATTCGGTGCGTCCTGTTGGCCAATTATGTGTGAAACATATCTGTGACCTGGAAGTGCCTCAGACACAAATGTTCAGTTGAAATTTTCCTTTAAAGACATTTTTCATCTCACTCATTGACAAACTGATTAAAAAAAATGTGAACACAAGCATAAGCGTTACGATAATTTTGTAAATGATGGGATATTTGGGGTTTGGGTCAAGATTCACATGGCCTGACAAACAAATGTATCTATTTTCAGATATGGCTTCCTCCCTGAATGAAAGCCAATTCCAGTGCTCCATCTGTCTAGAGTTGTTCACTGACCCAGTTTCCACTCCATGTGGCCACAACTTCTGTAAGAATTGTATCGGAGGGTATTGGGATATCAGTGACCTGTGCCAGTGTCCTTTGTGTAAGGAGACATTTTACAGACGGCCTGAGCTTCGAATCAACACGTCGTTCAGAGAAGTTGTTGATCATTTTAGGAATATGAGAGTTAATGAAGGGTGCATTGCTGCAACTGGAGAAGTGGCCTGTGACCTCTGCTCTGAGAGGAAGCTCAAGGCCCTGAAGTCCTGCCTGGTGTGTCTGACCTCTTACTGTGAGATTCACCTGGAGCCTCATCAGAGAGTGGTGAATCTGAAGAGACACAAGCTGATTGACCCTGTGGAGAACCTGGAGGACAGGATGTGCAAGAAGCATGATAGGCTGCTGGAGCTGTTCTGTAGGAGCGACCAGACATGTGTGTGTCAGTTTTGTGCTGAGACAGACCACAAACATCACCACACTGTGCCACTACAAACAGAAGCGCAACTAAAGATGGTACCTTTTCCTAACGACGTTAACATTTTCCTTTTAACACTAAATATACAAACCTCTTTTTTTTCTTTTTTTTAACTAGGCAAGTCAGTTAAGAACATATTCTTATTTTCAATGACGGCCTAGGAACAGTGGGTTAACTGCCTGTTCAGGGGCAGAACGACACACTTGCCAGCTCGAGAGTTTTGAACTTGCAACCTTCTGGTTGCTAGTCCACCACTCTAACCACTAGGCTTAGGGGGTAGATCAGCTTTACTATTGCAGATTGTGGGTTCTATCAATGTTAATGTCTGCATCATATCCAATCGCCCATATAGTTCTCATTTTTTAAATATAATTTTCCTTCTTCATTACTTTCCCATAACCCAATCACCCCTCCCCTAATTGGAGTAAACTAACGGACAACAATGCAACACTGAACAAAAATATGAACGCAACATCAAAAGTGTTGGTCGCATCATGAGCTGAAATAAAAATAAATAAATAAAATCGCAGAATTGTTCCATATGCACAAAAAGCTTATTTATCTTAAGTTTTGTGCACAAATTTGTTTGCATCCCTGTTAGACAGCATTTCTCCATTGCCAAAATAATCTATCCACGTGACAGGTTTGCCATATCAAGAATATTAAACAGCAGGATTGTTACACAGGTGCACCTTGTGCTGTGGACAAAAGGCCACTTTAAAATGTGCAGTTTTGTCACAACACAATGCCACAGATGTCTCAAGTTGAGGGAGCGTTCAATTGGCAACACGCCAGCCAAGGACCCACATGTCCAGCTTCTTCACCTGCAGGACTGTCTGGTTGGGGGCGGGTACTGAGGAGTGTTTCGGTCTGAAATAAAAACTCTTTATGGGGAAAAACTCATTATGATTGGTTGGGCCTGGCTCCTAAGTGGGTGGGCCCGCCAAGGCCCTGCTGCTCCCCTGCTCAGTCATGTGAAATCCATAGATTAGGGCCTAATGAATTCATTTAAATTGACTGATTTCCATATATGAACTGTAACTACAGTTGAAGTCGGAAGTTTACATACACTTAGGTTGGAGTCATTAAAACTAACTTTTCCACCACTCCACAAATGTCTTGCTAAACGTTAAGAATCAGTGTCCCGCTAGCGGGACAACTTCCGGTGGAACTGAAGGGCGCGCAATTCAAATATTATGGATTTTAAACATTTAGGTGCATATAAGTGTCTTATATTGGCTGAAAACTTAAATTCTTGTTAATCTAACTGCTCTCTCCGATTTACAGTAGCTATTACAGTGAAAACATGCCATGCGATTGTTTGAGGACGGCGCCCCACATCAAAATATTTTTTAAACCAGCACAGGTTTTATACATTCACATATAAAGATTAAATTTCCACCTACTTTTTGAAAATCTTCAAATTTGTCATCCAAAAGGGTCCTAGCTATAACATGGTGACGTTTTGTTAGATAAAATCCTTATTTATATCCCAAAAAGTCTGTTTAGTTGGCGACAGCGATTAGAGTAATCCACTCGTTCAACTTGCAGAGAAAGGATTCCAAAAATCTACCCCTAAACTTTGTTTCAACAAGTCAAAATATGATTCTATTTACTCCTCAGATACCTTAAAATTTTATCAAACTATAATATTTATTTTGGAAAGAAGCATGTTTTTAGCAGGTGTGTAATTTCTTCATGGAGTGCCCAAACACGGATTTCCAAGACTGTGTCCTTCTACTAAAAAACTGTTATTTCTTATTTGTTTTTGATGTTACAAGACTGAAACCTTGAATTTAGACTGCTGACACCCTATGGGAGCCATAGGAATTCCATCCACGGAGATAATTTACAATATGACCTTTCTCTTGCATTTCTAAGAGGATGGAAAATATACAGTTGGTTTTTCTTTGGATTTTCTCCTACCATATCTATTGTATTATATTATCCTACCATATCTATTGTGTTATATCCTCCTACATTATTTTAACAAGTGTTTTCTTTCCAATGGTACCAATTTTTGCATACCCTGACTTCAGGGCCTGAGCTACAGGCAGTTTACTTTGGGCACGTCATTCAGGCAGAAATGGAGAACGAAGGGGCCTAGCCCTTAACAAACTATAGTTTTGGCAAGTCAGTTAGGACATCTACTTTGTGCATGACACAAGGAATTTTTCCAACAATTGTTTACAGACAGATTACTTCACTGTATCACAATTCCAGTGGGTCAGAAGTTTACATAAACTAACTTTAAACAGCTTGGAAAAATCCAGAAGATGATGTCATGACTTTAGAAGCTTCTGATAGGCTAATTGACATCATTTGAGTCAATCGAAGGTATACTTGTGGATGTATTTCAAGGCCTACCTTCAAACTCAGTGCATCTTTGCTTGACATCATGGGAAAATCCAAATAAATCAGCCAAGACCACAGAAAAATAATTGTAGACCTCCACAAGTCTAGTTCATCATTGGGAGCAATTTCCAAATGCCTGAAAATACCACGTTCATCTGTACAAACAATAGTATGCAAGTATAAACACCATGGGACCACGCAGCCGTCATACTGCTCAGGAAGGTAATGTGTTTTCTCCTAGAGATGAATGTACTTTGGTGAAAAAAGTGCAAATCCATCACAGAGCAACAGAGAAAGGACCTTGTGAAGATGGAGGAAACAGCTACAAAAGTATCTTTATCCACAGTGAAACGATTCCTATATCAACATAACCTGAAAGGCCGGTCAGCAAGGAAAATGCCACTGCTCCACAACTGCTACAAAAAAGACAGACTACGATTTGCAACTGCACATGGGGACAAATATCGTACTTTTTGGAGAAATGTCCTCTGGTCTGATGAAACAATAATAGAACTGTTTGGCCATATATTTGGAGGAAAAAGGGGGAGGTTTGCAAGCCAAAGAACACCATCCCAACCATGAAGCACAGGGGTGGCAGCATCATGTTGTGGGGGTGCTTTGCTGCACGACGGCCTGGTGCACTTCACAAAAGAGATGGCATCATGAGGTGGGAAAATTATATGGATATATTGAAGCAACATTTCAAGACATTACTCAGGAAGTTAAAGCTTGGTTGTAAATGTTTCTTCCAAATGAACAATGACTTCCATACATCCAAAATTGTTGCAAAATTTCTTAAGGACAACAAAGTGAAGGTATTGGAGTGGCCATCACAAAGCCCTCAATCACATAGAAAATTTGTGGGCAGAACTGAAAAAGCGTGTGCAAGACATTTCACATTCTTAAAATAAAGTGGTGATCCTAACATACCTAAAACAGGGAATTTTTACTAGGATTAAATGTCAGGAATTGTGAAAAACTGAGTTTAAATGTATTTGGCTAAGGTGTATGTCAACTTCCAACTTCAACTGTAAATGCTACCTTTCCATTTGAACAGAGTGCATAGTAGTGTTGGATTTAGTAATCGAGTACTGAAAGAAATAGAAGTGACAGTTTAAGATATTATACATTTTTATCTAAACATTTGTGAGGTACAGGTATACATTTCTTTATATGAAGTCATAGAAACTAAAATTATTTAGCAAAAGTTTTCATTTTAATTTTTTAAGTGATAGTTCACTCAAATTGCAAAATTACGTATTGGTTTCCTTACCCCGTAAGCAGTCTATGAACAAGTTACAAGGCACAAATCCCAAGTCATGGTACCTATATTAGCATGTTTCACACAGCATTTTAAACATGGGAAGCATACTCAGGACTGGCATCATGAGGTGGCATGTGTGTACGTAAACTTCCGACTTCATCTGTCAGTAAAATGTTTGAAATTGTTTCTTGTTGCAATTGCATTTTTGTTCAGTGTAATATATACACTGTACATTTTACAATAGTTATCTGTTTGTTACCTTCAACCCCTCCCATCCATCTCTGAAAACCATCCAATTAGAACTTCTACTTGCCATATATTTTTCAATTGTGCTGAACCTTTCTATTCACCCAGCAGTGCACATTCCTAGTGTTCAATTATAGCCATGGTATAAAAGGGATATTCAATTAGGTGTCTATGAGATATCTAGAAAATAATGCAACTTCGTGTAATGTCAGTTCCACTCCGCTAGCATGTCGTGGAACACACCTTCCATGTATTTCATTACTTTCCATGGAACGTATAGCCCCTTGTTGATTATCCCTTACATAAGGTTATCTTATCCCAAGAAACTGCCCTACACCAGCTACATTTTGGGAATAAATGAAAGAGTGTAGCCCAGGGGTACTCAACTCTTACCCTACGTGGTCCAGAGCCTGCTGGTTTTCTATTCTACCTGATAATTATTGCATACACCTGGTGTCCCAGCTCTAAATCAGTCCCTGATTAGAGTGGAACAATGGGGGAAAAAATGCAGTGGAACTGGGTTTGAGGTCCAGCGTTGAGTTTGAAGGATGTAGCCTCGTGTTGTCCACAGGCTCTTATTCGGAGGTCAAAGGCAGATGTGCAGCAGATGATCCAAGACCGGCAGCTGAAGGTGGAGGAGATCAACGCTTCAGTGAAGTTAAATAGAGTGAGTCCTTAGATTAACAGTCCCCCCAGGATTCCGCAGGGATTTTTTGTGATGCTTGAATTTGCTGCAGCTATTCTGACATTTTGCATGACAACATGCCAAAATGTTTTCCAATTTGACACGAATGCACTGATGAGGAAAAGGTGTGTTGACATGGGGCATGATTGAACCATATGTCGTTCATGTGCAGTGATTGGTTGAAATTGCGAGCCATCTTTTTGTACTGTGGTAATAGGTCAGTTTTATGCTACAATATTGCGATGATTTAAAATGTTTGCTGTGGAAATAGCCTTAACATATGCCGGGGATAGTTTTGTCAAAATGCATATCGCAGAATCCAGGAGGGACTGATTCAAGAATTCAGCATGTCAAGGTATTCAGCATTATTTGTTGTTGCATCGCTGATGCGTTTCCAATCATAAATGTAATTTTTCAAGATGTATTATGCTGGACAATTTATCTACATGTATAACTAAACCACATTGGGTATTAGTCTAAATCTACTGTCGATGTCTGATGTAATCAATGTCAATTCCTATCAGGACAATGCAGAGAGTGAAATAGCGGACAGTGTTGAAGTCTTCACTGCACTGATGCGATCTATTGAGTCAAGCCAGGCTGAACTCATAGAGGTGATTGAGGAGAAGCAGAAATCAGCAGAAAGGCAGGCAGAAGGGCTCATCAATGACCTGGAGCAGGAAATCACTGAGTTACAGAGGAGAAGTACTGAGCTGGAGCAGCTCTCACACACTGAGGACCATCTCGACCTTCTACAGGTCAGTGGAAGTACTTAATTTTTTTTTAAACTCATCTTGTTCATTCCTTATGCTGGAAACGTGAAAGAAAAAGCTATGTATTTCAGGCCTCTGAGATGTTTTGACAGTAACATTTTACCTTCCTTTTAACAGAGCTTTTACAAGCAAACTACCCTTCCAAAATCTAAAAGCTGGACTAATGTTGCTGTTTATCAAGTCAACTTCTTGGGCTGTGTTCGAAATACAGTGCTCCACGTGAAAGACTCCACCGAAGACCAAATAAGAAAGCTGTCAGCTATTGGTACGTTTGAATCACAGGGTATTTAAATGTTACAGGGTTTTTACATGTTTTGCCTTAAAACACAGGTGTCAAACTAATTACACAGAGGGCAGAGTGTCTGCGGGTTTTCACTCCTCCGTTGTAGTTGATAGAAGTAAGGTCACTGATTTAGTAAGGAACTCTCCTCACCTGGTTTCTAGGTCATAATTGAAAGGAAAACACGGTCAGACACTAGGCCATCCATGGACTGCGTTTGACACCCCTGGCTTAAAATACACTTTTTTCCTGTATTTTGTTCATTAGTCCACTGTTAATACAATCCAAAAAATGGTGCATGTCAGCAGTCAAGTGTAAGTGTTAATAACATGCCAGTCATAAATCTGTGATATACATGTTCTCTTGGTTTAACAACAAATAAGGACAGTCAGGACATTAAAACTTCCCTCTCATTGTAACAGTTAACCGCTAATTTGGCTTGTTTTTCCACAGAACTGAAAGAGATGCAGAAATATGCAGGTACAGAACATAATTTAAGAAATGTAATTTCAGTGCAGAGAATAGCATGTGATGTTTCACTTTTCTACATTAATGTAGTGGACGTGACGATGGACCCCAACACTGCAGGCCCATGGCTTATCCTCTCTAATGATGGAAAACAAGTGAGAAAATCGCCAAGGAAATTGAAGGTCCCAGGTAATCCTGAGAGATTCACTGAGGATGTCTGTATCCTGGCCAAACAAGGGTACAACTATGGGAAACATTATTGGGAAGTTGGGTTACAGGAGAAATCAAACTGGGTTATAGGAGTAGCTTGCGAGACAGTGCCTAGGAAGGAATTAATTTCAGCTGAGCCTGAGAAAGGGTTATGGACTCTGTGTCACAGGGATGGCAAGGAATATCTGGCGTTCACAAATATTCCACGCCTTATTTTACCTTTTCCCCGACCCCAGAAAGTCGGTGTCTTCCTGGATTATAAGGAAGGCCAAGTGTCATTCTTTGATGTTGATGCAAAGTCTCACCTATTCACTTACACAGGGTGCAAATTCTCAGGGAAAATCTTTCCCATATTTGATCCTTGTCTTACTGCAGAAAGAAATGAAGACCTTCCTCTTATGATTACTATGGTGCAGGTAAATTAGTGACAGTACACTCCATGCATAGTGTAGCTCCAGCTACAACGTACTGTATATGCTTCAACCGTAGATAAATTAGATGGGCACGGTCAAATGTTCCCATCTTTCACTCTCACTTGGAATAGAGGCATCTACGCAATGGGGGACATGGGACGTGGACTCATTTTAACTATAGTTTACTTTGGGGGTCTGAAACTTTTATATTTATTGTAATACATTTTGCAAATATCTTTATTTACCTTCCTTATTGTGATAAAATGTAATCCTAATTATTCTAATATCCATTTTTGAAATGTACGGTTTATCAAATGGAAATACTGTATTTCAAATAAAACTTTATTTGCCACATGCACCGAATACAAAAGATGTAGACTTCACCATGAAATGCTGACTTACAAGCCCTTAACCAACAGTGCAGTTCAAGAAGAACAAAATATTTACCAAGTAGGCTAAAATAAAAAGTAACACAAAAAGAATAATGATTTTTATTTGTATCGGTGTGCATAGTATCAGCTGTTGAAATCGGAAGTTTACATAGACTTAGGTTGGAGTCATTAAAACTCATTTTTCAACCACTCCACACAAATGTCTTGTCAACAAACTATAGTTTTGGCAAGTTGGTTAGGACTTCTACTTTGTGTATGACAAGTAATTTTTCCATCAATTGTTTACAGACAGATTATTTCACTGTATCACAATTCCAGTGGTTCAGACGTTTACATACACTAAGTTGACAGCTTGGAAAATTCCAGAAAATTGTGTCATGGCTTTAGAATCTTCTGATAGGCTGATTGACATCATTTGAGTCAATCGAAGGTATACTTGTGGATGTATTTCAAGGCCTACCTTCAAACTCAGTGCCTCTTTGCTTGACATCATGGGAAAATCAATCGAAATCAGCCAAGACCTCAGGAAAAAAACTGTAGACCCCCACAAGTCTGGTTCATCCTTGGGCGCAATTTCCAAATGCCTGAAGGTACCACGTTCATCTGTACAAACAATAGTACGCAAGTATAAACACCATGGGACCACGCAGCTGTCATACCGCTCAGGAAGGAGACGCGTTCTGTCTCCTAGAGATTAACGTACTTTGGTGCGAAAAGTGCAAATCAATCCCAGAAAAACAGCAAAGGATCTTGTGAAGATGCTGGACGAAACAGGTACGAAAATATCTATATCCACAGTAAAACGAGTCCTATATCAACATAACCTGAAAGGCCGGTCAGCAAGGAAGAAGCAACTGCTCCAAAAAAGCCAGACTATGTTTTGCAACTGCACATGGGGACAAAGATCATATTTTTTGGATACATTTCCTCTCGTCTGATGAAACAAAAATAGAACTGTTTGTCAATGATGAAAATTTGTGGGCAGATCTGAAAAAGCGTGTGCAAGCAAGGAGGCCTACAAACCTGACTCAGTTACACCAGCTCTGTTAGGAGGAATGGGCCAAAATTCACCCAATTTATTGTGGGAAGCTTGTGGAAGGCTACCCGAAACATTTGACCCAAGTTAAACAATTTAAAGGCAATGCTACCAAATACTAATTGAGTGTATGTAAACTTCTGACCCACTGGGAATGCGATGAAAGAAATAAAAGCTATAATAAATAATTTTCTACTATTATTCTGACATTTCATATTCTTAAAATTAAGTGGTGATCCTAACTGACATAAGACAGGAAATGTTTACTAGGATTAAATGTCAGGAATTGTATAAAACGTTAAATGAGTTTAAATGTGGTGATCCTAACTGACATAAGACAGGAAATGTTTACTAGGATTAAATGTCAGGAATGGTATACAATTTTAAATGTGTTTGTGGTGTATGTTAACTTCCGACTTCAACTGTATGTGTTATTTTTTATATACATTTGCAACAATGTCTAAACCTGTTTTCACATTGTCATAATGCGATGTTTTGTGTAGGTTGAGGATATGTATTTTATTTAATCCATTTTTGAATAAGTCTGTAAATGTAACAAAATGTGGAAAAAGTCAAAGGGTCTGAATATTTTCTTAGGTAATCAGCAAATGCAAGCATGGATAGAACTCAAGAATTTACAAATATTTGCAATAGGCTTATTCTAATCATTCTCATGTGCCAACGTATCTATACATCCATGCTTTGGTGAAACTTGAACTCCTGTAGATCTGAAATTCTTGAAAGTCAGGACAATTATTTTCCTGCAAAGATTTTTTTTTACTAGTCGATAAATTACGTGCCCTGCAGACGTTAATTATTTGGCCATCATAATTTATTTCGAAAAGCACAATTACCATCATAAATTTGTCGCAATAAATAAAGTTCGACAACAAATCCACCAATCACTTTTCGGGCGATCTTTAGAATGTTTTTCTTATAAATGCTGTTTCCATTATACCTGTCGCAAGGACTTTTTTTGCGACGTTGTTTTTGTCAAATAAACCTGGGTAACCTGCCTAGTGACATTGCCACTTTGTCAGCTAAGATGGATAAGTGTGTTTTTCCAACAAAGTAAATAGGTACCCTAGTGAAATTCTTGTAAATGGTATGAATGCATCTATGTTTCAATATTAAGCCACTTTTGTCCATAGCTACTGGAAGTAGTGGTGCAGAGAGCATCCCCTGATGAATCAAAATTGATACAAAAAATATACAAAAAATTTAAAAATCCACCATAATAGTGCACTCTGTCTTTATTAGAACGGAGACAAATATACATATTTGTCAGCAGAGCAGAGAAAAATACCCCCCTCACCCCAAAACATCTTCCCGTGGCCATACTGTTGCCAATCTCTCAGCTTAGATGGATATGTGTGTTTATCTAACACAAAGTAAATATATGCACTAGTGTGTGACATTAGCTAAAATTTACTGGAAGTTAGGTTACAGGAGACCACAACCTTACAGATTAACTCACCCCCAACAGAGGAGGAGAGACGTAGGGGTCTGAAGATGTGGGGGGTTTATGACCCCTCACGCCCATGGTAAATCTTAGG
Source organism: Oncorhynchus kisutch (assembly GCF_002021735.2). NCBI lineage: Eukaryota > Metazoa > Chordata > Actinopteri > Salmoniformes > Salmonidae > Oncorhynchus > Oncorhynchus kisutch. The sequence continues at coordinate 15,259,760 of NC_034189.2, read as the reverse complement.
CCACAGACAACATTCCTTTGTCCTCTCACTATGGAGAACCAGCCTCAGAACATTAAACATGCAATAAAGGGTCTTTGGAACAATGGTTTCTGTCAGCCACAATGGTGGTCATGACGATATTCCATCTATGGAAATGTATGCCATTTTTGTTTTGTTATTAAAGGTTAACAGATGACGTTATTACGAAAACATTAACTGTAAGAGTTTTCCTAGGATATACGTTGTGTGGAAAATATCCAAATCAAAGAGAATGTTTTGGTATAGATGAAATGTGAAGTTTGTACTCAAATCCAATTTTAGACAACTATCTAGACCTTGCCTCTTAACTTGGTACACCCAGAGATTTGCCCTAAAGGTGGTTACGCCCACTTCTGACCCGAGGGTATAAGACCTGTGAGTTAAGAATGAACAGATCAGACTAAGTGACCAGAGCTGCAGCCGAGGTCAAAAAAGTAAACAAACCCAAAACTCAACCCAAGGTTGAAGACAAAAATCTTTTTCTACCCATGCTACTGATGAGTAGCTGTTTAAGCGATTGAATTCTAGCCGGACCACCTAGCCTCCACTCTCCATCGAATTGTGGTATCTACACGGTTTCATTCCTACGCTGTGAGCTCTGAGCTACAGAGCCGTCTGTCCTCAGTAGACCCCTATCAGAGCAAGGGCGAGGAATCAGACCACTAAACCAAAAAGACACTGGCATCGTGAGGACAACCAGAGAGTTGCGCAGGAGAAGTGCGTCATTGAGAAGCCTAAACGACCCACGCGAAGCTTCACATCTGAGACCTCCAACACTTAATTACATTATATTCTGACCCATAAGAGCGGCAGTTTGGGGCAAGGCTAGGGTTAAAATAAGCATAGCTGACAAATGCACCCAAATGTATATTTCTCTCATGTACTTTCTCTTTCTCTCTCTTAAATCCCCATTTTGGGTGACACGCACCATACTGTGTTAGCCCGTTATACTAAGTTCTGATCAATAGCCTAGACTGTGTTTTTGTGTATGTGTATTTTTTAACATAATTTTAGCTTTCTAGTTAATAAATGATCAACTAAGATTGGTGTGGTACGAACTCATTGGTGGGAGCCAGGTCCGTGCAGATTTCCTGATTATTGTCACGCCCTGGCCAGAGGCTTTTATTCTCCATTTTGGTTAGGCCAGGGTGTGACTAGGGTGGGCATTCTATGTTATTTTTTCTATGTTTTTGTATTTCTGTGTTTTTGGCCGGGTATGGTTCTCAATCAGGGACAGCTGTCTATCGTTGTCTCTGATTGAGAACCATACTTAGGTAGCTTCTCCCCTCAGGGTTTTTGTGGGTAGTTGTTTTCTGTTTTGTGTCTGCACCAGACAGAACTGTTTCGTTCATTCTCTTTGTTGTTTTGTTGTTCAGTGTTCAGTTCTAAATAAAAGTATGAACACGTACCACGCTGCGTTTTGGTCTTCTTCCTTCCTTCTTCCATACAACAGCCGTTATATTTATGCGATGTTCAGAATGAGATTGTAGAGGAAACGGATTAATTAGCGACTGTTGTAAAATCGATATTCTGATAGAGTTAATTTGGAAAATAGAAACTCAATAAAACAAATTATCCCATGGTGCCCCAGGTTAATGAGTTAATTGCTTGATTAATCACGCAATTAGAAACCTTTAATCATTCGATGAGTAACAGTCATCACATTAACTAAGACAACGTCACAACAGAAGTCTGGTGTGATGGATGACAGGGAAAGTCAGAGATTATGCTGGCTTTCCAGTATGTTTCTGCTTTTACTTTCAGCAAGACCACAGCAGAGAAGTCACCATCATGCTGAAAGGTAGCATGATTCTGATTTTATGACATGCGAGAGCAGGATACTCTCCCACTGCACCAGAACTATGGCAGTGTCATTTCCGGGAAGTGCATGTTCAGTCCAGTATCAAACGACAGCTCCACCAGCTGATCCGCTTCAGTGCTTGGCAACGTGATGCTTCACATCTACACTCGAAAGGGGTCCCGTATCCAGTTGTCTTGTCTCCTGTTCTACTCCGGGAAGTAGTCAAAACTTTCCCTGCAGCTTGACAAGATGCTGTTTAATGTTTTTTTTTCCCTGTGTGTCGCAGTGCGCTTTGTTGATCAGATTCTGAATGTCAAAATCAGCATTGGGAAACATGTCAATCCTCCTGTTAGAAACATGATTTGCCCAAACAGCAAGCGTCATCTTGAAGGCATCCACTTTGTCCCTCTGTTCAAATATACTGCTCAAAAAAATAAAGGTAACACTTAAATAACACAATGTAACTCCAAGTCAATCACACTTCTGTGAAATCAAACTGTCCACTTAGGAAGCAACACTGATTGACAATAAATTTCACATGCTGTTATGCAAATGGAATAGACAACAGGTGGAAATTATAGGCAATTAGCAAGACACCCCCAATAAAGCAGTGGTTCTGCAGGTGGTGACCAGAGACCACTTCTCAGTTCCTATGCTACCTGGCTGATGTTTTGGTCACTTTTGAAAGCTGGCGGTGCTTTCACTCTAGTGGTAGCATGAGACGGAGTCCACAACCCACACAAGTGGCTCAGGTAGTGCAGCTCATACAGGATGGCACATCAATGCGAGCTGTGGCAAGAAGGTTTGCTGTGTCTGTGTCCAGAGCATGGAGGCGCTACCAGGAGACAGGCCAGTACATCAGGAGACGTGGAGGAGGCCGTAGGAGGGCAACAACCCAGCAGCAGGACCGCTACCTCCGCCTTTGTGCAAGGAGGAGCAGGAGGAGCACTGCCAGAGCCCTGCAAAATTACCTCCAGCGGGCCACAAATGTGCATGTGTCTGCTCAAACGGTCAGAAACAGACTCCATGAGGGTGGTATGAGGGCCCGACATCCACAGCTGGGGGTTGTGCTTACAGCCCAACACCGTGCAGGACGTTTGGCATTTGCCAGAGAACACAAAGATTGGAAAATTTGCCACTGGCGCCCTGTGCTCTTCACAGATGAAAGCAGGTTCACACTGAGCACATGTGACAGACGTGACAGTCTGGAGATGCCGTGGAGAACGTTCTGCTGCCTGCAACATCCTCCAGCATGACCGGTTTGGCAGTGGGTCAGTCATGGTGTGGGGTGGCATTTCTTTGGGGAGACGCACAGCCCTCCATGTGCTCGCCAGAGGTAGCCTGACTGCCATTAGGTACCGAGATGAGATCCTCAAACCCCTTGTGAGACCATATGCTGGTGCGGTTGGCCCTGGGTTTCTCCTAATGCAGGACAATGCTAGACCTCATGTGGCTGGAGTGTGTCAGCAGTTCCTGCAAGAGGAAGGCATTGATGCTATGGACTGGCCTGCCCGTTCCCCAGACCTGAATCCAATTGAGCACATCTTCGACATCATGTCTCATTCCATCCACCAACGCCACGTTGCACCACAGACTGTCCAGGAGTTGGCGGATGCTTTAGTCCAGGTCTGGGTCTGGGAGGAGATCCCTTAGGAGACCATCGGCCACCTCATCAGGAGCATGCCCAGGCGTTGTAGGGAGGTCATACAGGCACGTGGAGGCCACACACACTACTGACCCTCATTTTGACTTGTTTTAAGGACATTACATCAAAGTTGGATCAGCCTGTAGTGTGGTTTTCCACTTTAATTTTGAGTGTGACTCCAAATCCAGACCTCAATGGGTTGATAAATTTGATTTCCATTGATAATTTTTGTGTGATTTTGTTGTCAGCACATTCAACTATGTAAAGAAAAAAGTATTTAATAAGAATATTTCATTCATTCAGATCTAGGATGTGTTATTTTAGTGTTCCCTTTATTTTTTTGAGCAGTGTAGATTGTGCCCCTCCCTTGCATTGACACATTGATTGAATTCAGATTCTCAAAAATAACCGCCAGCTCGGCAACCTGTGCGAGCCATTCCTAACAATCTAAATGTTCGGCCAGAGAGGTGACTCGTTTTCTGAAAGAAACGCAGCAATCTCAGTTCAAAGCTCATAAAAGCGATCCAACAAGCCAGCGGACCTCTGCATAATAAAGCACCTACTGGTGCTCCCTCCCCATATCCCTGCAGAAGGCCTGGAGACACCTGCTGGTGCTCCCTCCCCATATCCCTGCAGAAGGCCTGGAGACACCTGCTGGTGCTCCCTCCCCATATCCCTGCAGAAGGCCTGGAGACACCTGCTGGTGTTCCCTCCCCATATCCCTGCAGAAGGCCTGGAGACACCTGCTGGTGCTCCCTCCCCATATCCCTGCAGAAGGCATGGAAACACCTGATTTTCGTGGAACTCTTTTTTGATAAAGTTGACACACTTGATCACATCCTGGAGAGTGGCGTGGAACTCACACCATGTCCATCGCTGCCAGTGACTCCATGTGTAGGAAGCAGTGGTTCCATGTCGCACTATGTGCTCTCTCCAGGATCTGCTTTACTACCCTGGAGTGCTTTCCCATCATGGTAGCTGCCCCATCAGTGGTCACACCCATCCCAGGCCAGCCCCACGAAGCCCAGGTACATATCCATTGTGTTAAAGACAGCCTCTGCATTGTTGGTGGTGGGGAAATCACCACTAAAAAAGGAACTGCTCCGCAAAGTTATTATCCCAGACGTGTCTGACATAGACCATTAGAATTGCATGGTTAGCCACATCTGGGGATTCATCAAGCTGCAGTGCGTAATGGCCATTTGCACTAACGCGCTCTGATGTCTGGCATGTTGTGTTCTCAGACATGTCCTGTATTCTCCTCCTCACGGTGTCATTTGGATATGGGTATGGTTTTAAGTTTGTTGGCGGCTGACTCTCCCAAGATGTCACTGCACATATCAACCACAGCAGGGATTGTGAGATCCTCTCACAACAAGCTGCACAAGAACTCACTACTGTAATGGTCCAGGTTACAAAGTGGCTCAGTGACTCGTGTTTGCATCTCAATGTGAAAAAAACTGTTTGCATGTTCTTCACAAAGAGGGCAACAGATGCTACTGAGCCAGATGTCTATGTGTCAGGGGAGAAGCTCCAGGTGGTATCCGATTTTAAGTACCTTGGCATCATACTTGATTCCAACCTCTCTTTTAAAAAGCATGTGAAAAAGGTAATTCAAATAACCAAATTCAACCTAGCTAATTTCCGATTTATACGAAATTGTTTGACTACAGAGGTAGCAAAACTGTACTTCAAATCTATGATACTCCCCCACTTAACATACTGCTTGACTAGTTGGGCCCAAGCTTGCTGTACAACATTAAAACCTATTCAGTCTGTCTACAAACAGGCTCTCAAAGTGCTTGATAGGAAGCCCAACAGCCATCATCATTGTCACATCCTTAGAAAGCATGAGCTCTTGAGTTGGGAAAATCTTGTGCAATACACCGACGCATGTCTTGTATTCAAGATCCTTAATGGCCTGGCTCCCCCTCCACTCAATATTTTTGTTAAACAGAAAACCCAGACATATGGCAGCAGATCCACAAGGTCTGCCATGAGAGGTGACTGTATAGTTCCCCTAAGGAAAAGCACCTTTAGTAAATCTGCATTCTCTGTGAGAGCTTCCCATGTCTGGAATACACTGGCATCAGACACACATAACTGCACCACATATCACACTTTCACAAAATGCTTGAAGACATGGCTAAAGGTCAATCAGATTTGTGAACATGGTCCCTAGCTGTGTGTTGCCGCTCTCCATGTTGTCTGTTGTCTGTAGCTTGTGAGGTGTGGAAACACTTTGTTGCTTTTATGAATTTTGACTTGTTGCTTTTTGTTCTATGCTGCTCTGTCTGTATGCTACGTCTTGCTTGTCCTATGTTGCTCTGTCTGTATGCTATGTCTTGCTTGTCCTATGTTGCTATGTCTTGCTTGTTCTATGTTGCTATTGTCTATATTGTAATTGTTTTTAATAACCTGCCCAGGGACTGCGGTTGAAAATTAGCCGGCTGGCTAAAACCGGCACTTTTACTGAAACGTTGATTAATGTGCACTGTCCCTGTAAAAATAAAAAATAAACTCAAACTCGACTCAACTCTGTGCTGGTGTGTTTTTTGTTGGTGTTGTACTTATCTTGTGTCCCATCGCATTGCTATGATGAGCGAAGTGCCTTTTCTTGTACCATCGATACGTTCTTCAATTAATCTTGTGAGGTCTCCAGATATTGACATTATTTTTTTTAAGTCAGTGGAGTTATTTTTGTGGCATGGACGCTTGTTGTTCAGATGCCTTTCATGCTCTCATTAGCTAAAAGCTTGTTGCATAGGACGTATTTTACGAAGTCGGGGTGGTATTTTCTCTTCTTGACAGGGACCGGGCTGTTGTTCTTAACATTGGAAGCAGCAGTAGACGAAGAGGGGGCTGCACATTTAAGAACGTGTCCATGATTTTACTCTGACAGCTAGCCTACATGATTTAAATGACAGCTAACTATCCAGGTGTACAATGCCTTCAGAACACATTTGCATAGTTAGCTGTCAACCAAGCTAGCTGTCAGAAGAAGATATGTATGATCTGATTGGATGTGGCACATTTAAAACTGAACAATGTTGCAGAATGTCATTTCATTGGATCAGTGTGTGTGTGTGGTGAGGGGGGGGGGGGGTGTTATTGTATTGGTCAGTGAGTGTGTGTAGCGCAAAAACCTTCTGAGACCGAACATAGCCAGCCATTTCACCACTGCGGATGCACTGCCAGCAACAATATGAGGTAAGACAGCGGTTACCTTTCAAAATAATGTTGTTATAAATTAAAATATGTTCTTGCACAAGTCCTGTGACCCCTTAAAATCCTCCCAGTTGAGAATCACTGGTCTAATTGACAAAACAACAACAACCAAAGAAAGCTAAACGTATGTTTCTTAATAAACCAGAAAAGCTATACATATTTCTGGTTGTTCATTTAAGTGAATTGGCTAACTAATTGATCCTACCTCTGCATTTAATTAACAATTTATTGTAGGCTGCATTTCATAACAATTCAGTTTAATATAGGTAAAATGATTAAAATGACAAAATAATTGTTGAGCTTGTTATCCAAATCAAATGTTATTGGACACATACACATATTGGTTGCGTTCCAAACTGACTACATTGCAGATGTCGCATTGCATCAACCAATTGTTGCATGCCAAGTCATCTACTGTGCAATCGGTTGTCAGATTGATATATCATAGCTTAGCTGATATGTTCACCAAATTGGTAAGGATTGCAAAAAGACAATGTTTTTAAAGCACTTCAGTGCTTGTTTTTCAAGCACTGAAGTGTTGAGTGGTTCAGGACTGTTTCTGACTCACATTTTGGTATACAGTACAAAGCACTCTGAATGCCTTAGGGTCCCGTACCTTATAGTTTCAGCAAGCCCCGTCTGTCTGCTCTCCGCTCCCACTCTCTAAGCGGAGCTGACTTGAAGTGTCAGGATTCATATCCTACATTTGCATAGGGAGTGACAAGTCACATTTTATGGCCTATCCAAAAAACTATAGATTTGCTCTTCCTCTGAGCGACTGTAAGATGGCATGAATGTAACAGTCCAGCAAATCCAACAGTTGTGGTTTGATCTCGCTGTTTTATCCTTGATAAGGTTTAAAGGGGCAGTTAGTGGTTGAAACAGTAACACAACACACTCCCCACCACTGTTTCGGTAAAAAGCTGAGGGATTGTGCTGGAGAAATGTAATCCCTCTCAAACTGATAGACAGAGTTATGGATGAAAGGACTGACTATCCATGATATCAAAATTGTGTGGTTTTAACCATGTTTTAAGGGTATACAGTGTTTGTTTACATTTACGTTGTTGACAAACATTAGACCAAAACAAGCTTGTATTTTGGGTTCTGATCAGGTAGGTGGGTTCTGTTGAACTAAGTTCATGAGTCATAAGTTAAGTCCAAAAATGGATATAGCAACTGCATTTTGCTCTTTTAATGTATGTGATGTCTCCTTTTCGTTTAAAATTAGAGTCCTTACCTGTGGTTGTATGCCTCTTCAGTGTAGTGTTACCTCTGGGGCCTGTTGCACAAAACTAGGATAAGGGATTAAGCCAGGATATCTTGGTGATCCTGGCTCAATTGATCTGTAATCCGGTTGCACTAAAGATGGATAGGGGGCAGGAGGATATGTTATGGTATAAATTACCATGGAGATTTATTCTGTGGAGCTAGCCTGCTCCAGACCAGGCTAAATTCCAGGATCTATTTAATCTCATCCCTAATGTCAGTCAGCAGTCACCACAAATGGAAACCAATAGTTATTTCACTGCTCACTATACATTGTTATCACATAACTAGACCCACTGTTATTATTTAAACGTTTGTGATCATTAATTTCAATGATTTTGGATAAAAAAGGATTTTTAGATGATGTTGCTATCATTAAATAATTTACAGTTTCCCATAGACTATAAGGCTATATATAAAATAGAATATTAGGGCCACAGAGGGGGAAAAAAACACAAGTGTAACCAGTTGTTTTAAAGGAGGACAGTTGTTAAAATGACAGATGTGGGGCATTTCGTGAAATTGTACTTCAGTATGGTTTCATAAACAAAGACATGCTGATGTGCCAGAATATTAAGTATCACATTGTCATAAGTATCAAAACTGTAAAAACAATATGTAGCTTTTCTGCAGAAAGAACCAGCCTCATAAATTTATGACTTTATCCTTTTTCTTCAGTGTGGCCCTAGTACTCTGTCATATAAACAAATACACATTCCATATGAATATAAAAACACAATGTGTAACATTATGTTCCTTTATTGAATAAGGACAAAACAAAGCAGGTAAACCATCAGCTCCTTTCGAAACTGAAGTCACAGTGACTCTACAAGATGGAAAGCACAGAATCCAAGCATATTATACAAAATGATACATACACATTCAAAGGTCTGTATATAACACACCCTGCATGTCTGCACACTAAAATAAATGCAGGACAAATACATACACATCAACTGAACAGACAAATGAATGGATGCAGTAGCCTCCCTGCAGCCTTGTATTACACACAGTATACCGCACAAACATCATAAGAGGCCAAATTCGTCAAAAAACGAACCCAAAAAAACCCAAATTCCTCTGCCACCGCAGGACATATTTAACCAAAATTGAAAGCACACATACTAACTAAAATAATTCAACACATATTGGTCCCTCAGCAGCCGACCACTGTCGTCATCAGGGAAGATTGCCGGATTGTCCCAGTCCATGGCTGGTGGCACTCTGGGGGCCCTCTCCTTCCTCAGGCAGGCCACATTGTGGAGGACAGCACAAGCCACAGTAATATCACATGCCCTAACAGGGCTGACCCTTAATTTGTGAAGGCAGTGAAAGCGTGCCTTCAGGAGGCCAAAGGTCATTTCAACTCTGGCCCTGGTCCTGGCATGGGCATGGTTGTAGGCCTGCTGTGCTTCCTGGGGGTCTGTGAAAGGTGTCAGGAGAAAAGGCTGGCAGCAACACACCAGAGAATTCACCTGTCAACACAAAATCTCATCATTACTACCTCATAAACACAGTGATATTCTTGACACAGCCATGATGGTTATAAATAGGGGTTGTGTGGCTTACCTTGTGATAGGCACTGATAGATTTCAGAGGCCCGAAAGATTCTGGAGTCATGGACTGAGCCAGGCCATTTTGCCACAACATTGCTGATCACACAGTCAGCATTGCAGACCATCTGAAATCATAAGATGAGGAATATTACACCAATCAATGCACATCACTGGCAATGCAGAGTGTTCGTCAATGGACAATATCAAAAAATGTATCATAGCTTTATACAGTGTGATGGAGTTACTTTACACAATTTCACTCATATCTGCAGTGCATTTCAATAATTTTTTTTACCGTTTCATAATTACAGTACAACTGCATTTTTGGAGATGTGAATTAAATATTTGAATTGTAATTGTGATGTTTCAGCGGAGCGGTGAGTGTGTAATTGTGCACTACTTACGCATTCAGGCGGTCTGCAATACTTTGCCACGCTTTTTCTCTTTGCTTTATCACTGTGGCGGTGTTGCCTTTCTTCTTAATTATATATTTTACCTCGTATGCCTCCATGAGGATTTGTGCTTCCGACGGGGAAAAGTACGCGGCTCTAGTTGCCATGGTAAATCAGTTAATCTGTGATCTGTGGCGGGTCTATTTGAGTGAGCCGTGAGCGCGCACCTATCCAGGATTGGTTTCACCTGGCTTAATGAATCCGTGTCTTCTCATCCTGGCTTGGTCTTTGTGCAACCAATTAAGCCTGGACGCACATGTTTTGGCTTCATTGAGCTCAGCTGAGTCATTTATCCCGGATGTCTTAATTCTACTTTTGTGCAACAGGCCCCTGTACGGTGAGACCAATGGTTGTTGAGCACATAACCGTACTAAAAACTTCCAGTGATGTGGTTTTTTTCATGAAAGAGGGAGGAGTTTACCAGTCTTCAAAATGCCACCTGAACTCAATCAAGGAAATTCATCAGATTGTGTTTTCCCCCCAGAAGTGGAAGGTAATTGTTTCCTTGTGAGCTGTGTTCTGCATACATAGACAGGTGAGTTGCAATTGAATAGTTTTGTCAAATGTGATCTATGCCGCACCATCCCCACATGGCATTCACAAGAGCCTTAATTTCCTCTCAACTGAGTCAAACACAAACGGAACTCTTGACAACCTTTAAGCACTTGCGTCCATGTACAGACTATACTTTGTTAGATTACAACATGAGGATTACAACATACATACAACATAAGGACTTCACCCCAAAAAAATTGTACCCAGTTATTGCAACAATCGTTTGTCCACCTGTGTTTGTGGTCACAGTTTAGCGCTGTTTTAGAGGGTGCGAGCGCACGTCACTATATTATTTCGGTCACTGGTAAAGTCAAAGATTGTCATATTTTGACAAAATGGTCGAGTGAATGCTTTAATGGGAATGCATCTTCTCAAATATGGAAGGCAGGAGAACGTGCGAAAAGGTGGGGCGATTCTTGCCAATGGGGCAGAAGCATGTGACCAATGGGTCTTAGAGGACTCATCTTTGTATCTGTGCCATTAAAGGATCTGTGACAATGGGCAGTGCTAATGAGTCTGTCTCTCCACTTTAAAATCGTCAATTTCTTTCTTAATTGGTTGATTTGTTCCCAACTTGTATGAATCCCCCATCAGTTGCTAATTTAAAATGGTGGAAGCCCTTTTTGCTCCTGAGTGGCACAGTGGTCTAAGGCAGTGCTAGTAGGTGTCACGGCAGATCTGGGTTTGATCCTGGGCTGTATCACATCTGGCCAAGATCTCTAGTCCCATAGGGCAGTGCACAATAGGCCCAGAGTCGTCCGGGTTAGGGGAGGGTTTGACACTGGAGGCGACTTTACAAGTAGGCAGTCATTGTCAATAAGAATTTGTTCTTAACTGACTTATGGGTTAAATATTATTACCATTTAAAAAATAATAATTACGTCCATGAGTCTCTATGACAGCGGGAAACTCTGATTTATAAATCCACAAGCATCCACTTATCAGTAGTGCATATGTAACAACCCGAGCCATTGTGAAACTTCGATCCTTTCAAATAAGTCTTGCGTATCAAATTAGCAAAAAAAATGTTTTGTTTTTCCAAATTCGACACTTATTGACCTCCATACAAAAATGATTTACTTATTGGCCTTATTTTTCTGGACAGATTTTCCTCTTCGCTTTGCCTCTTCCTCTGGTAAAATGCATTGGTTTATTCAGTTTCAGATTATTGTTATTTGTTCATGCTTAAGTTATTTATGTGGTTTTACATGTTTAACGGTGTCTATTTTAATTTTGTCATGCGAGTCTCGACTGGTCTCTGTCTAGCCTAAAACCTAGGCATACCTGCTGATCAGAATGGTTTAGCCTGTTTTTGGGAGTGTAAGTTCAGGTTATACTATCAACTTCTATTTATGACAACCTGTACTTGGAAGCTCTTATGAGTGTTTGTCAAATGTGAACTATGCTGCACCATCCCCAAGTGGAATTCATAAGGCCTTTTAGTCTAACTCTGTGTTTGTAACGATATGGGTGGGAATATACCATTTTGTGAAGTCTCAACTACTAGTTGGCTGCATTCACGTTCTTTGAACTCGTTGAGAAACAGACTGGCTGGCCAATAGCCACCAAGCTACGTAAACCATAAGCTTAAAGTACAGCTATCCTGTAGAGGTCGACCGACTATTCAGAATGGCTGATTCATTTGGGCCGATTTTCAAGTTTTCATAACAACCGGAAATCTGTATTTTTGGACACCGATATGGTGTCCAAGAACCTTTTTATTTAACTAGGCAAGTCAGTTAACAACACATTTCTTATTTTCAATAATAGCCTAGGAACGGTGGGTTAACTGCCTCGTTCAGGGGCAGAACGACAGATTTTTACCATGTCAGCTTGGGGGATTCAATCTTGCAACCTTATAGTTAACTAGTCCAACGCGCGAACCACCTGCCTCTCATTGCACTCCACGAGGAGACTGCCTGTTACGCGAATGCAGTAAGCCAAGGTAAGTTGCTTAAACTTATCTTAAAAAACAATCAATCAATCATAATCACTAGTTATAAGTACACATGGTTGATGATATTACTAGTTTATCTAGCGTGTCCTGCGTTGCATATAATCGATGCGGTCGCGTATTGTTGCTCCAATGTGTACGTAACCATAAACATCATTGCCTTTCTTAAAATCACTACACAGAAGTATATTTTTAAACCTGCATATTTAGCTGAAAGAAATCCAGGTTAGCAGGCAATATTAACCAGGTGAAATTGTGTCACTTCTCTTGCGTTCATTGCACGTGGCGTCGGTGTATATGCAACAGTTTGGGACGCCTAATTTGCCAGAATTTTACGTAATTATGACTTAACATTGAAGGTTGTGCAATGTAACAGGAATATTTAGACTTATGGATGCCACCCGTTAGATAAAATACAGAACACTTACGTATTTCACTGAAAGAATAAATGTCTTGTTTTCGAGAGGATAGTTTCCGGATTCGACCATATTAATGACTTAAGGCTCGTATTTCTGTGTGTTTGACCTAGTTATAATATGATTTGATAGAGCAGTCCAGGCTCGTAAGCAGCACTTTCGTGTGTTTGCCAGTAGCTGTTTATGACTTCAAGCCTATCAACTCCAGAGATTAGGCTTGTGTAACCGATGTGAAATGGCTGGTTAGTTAGCTAGTTAGTGGGGTGCGTGCTAATAGCGTTTCAAACATCACTAGCTCTGAGACTTGGAGTGGTTGTTCCCCTTCCTCTGCAAGGGCCGCAGCTCTTGTGGAGCGATGGGTAACGCTGCTTCGAGGGAGGCTGTTGTCGTTGTGTTGCTGGTTTGAGCCCAGGTAGGAGCGAGGAGAGGGATGGAAGCTATACTGTTACACTGGCAATACTAAAGTGACAATAAAAACATCCAATAGTCAAAGGTATATGAAATACAAATGGTATAGCGAGAAATAGTCCTATAATAACTACAACCTAAAACTTCTTCACTGGGAATATTGAAGACTCATGTTAAAAGGAACCACCAGCTTTCATATGTTCTCATGTTCTGAGAAAGGAACTTAAACGTTAGCTTTCTTACATGGCACATATTGCACTTACTTTCTTCTCCAACATTGTGTTTTTGCATTATTTAAACCAAATTGAACATGTTTCTTTATTTGAGGCTAAATTGATTTTATTGATGTATTATATTAAGTTTAAATGTGTTCATTCAGTATTGTTGTAATTGTCATTATTACAAATGCATTTTAAAAACCAGCCGATTAATCGGTATCAGCGTTTTTTTGGCCGTCCAATAATCGGTATCGGCGTTGAAAAATCCTAATCGGTTGACCTCTACTATCATGCTTGTAAACAAGTTGGCATATAAAAAATATTAATATATTGCTTTTTAACATGTTGCATTTACCTACTGAAAATGCAGCTAGTTTCCCACTAGTAATATCCAGTTGGAGGGCCGTTCAAGTGTATTTACATTTTGTGACCGTGTGTTGTGAACTCCCACTTGGTTATGAAAGCAGAATTATTCCCTTGCCACTGTCGGACATATAAATTGAACTCTTGACAGTCTGAAGTTTGTAGCACTTTTTTTATTTATTTTTTATTTCACCTTTATTTAACCGTGTAGGCAAGTTGAGAACACGTTCTCATTTACAATTGCGACCTGGCCAAGATAAAGCAAAGCATTTCGACACACAACACAGAGGTACACATGGAGTAAAACAAACATACAGTAGATAAAGAAGTCTACATATGTGAACAAATGAAGTGAGATAAGGGAAGTAAAGGCAAAAAAAAGGCAATGGTGGCAAAGTAAATACAATATAACAAGTAAAACACTGGAATGGTAGATTTGCAGTGGAAAAATGTGCAAAATAAATAGTCGGGGAGGAGGTAGTTGTTTGGGCTAAATTATAGATGGGCAATGTAAAGGTTCAGTAATCTCTGAGCTGCTCTTAAAGCTAGTGCAGAGATGCAGTGCCTTAGACCACTGCGCCACTCAGGAGCAATATTGGAGGCTGTGGAGGGAAGGATGGCTCATAACAATGGTTAGAATGGCATTTGATACCACTCCAGTCAAGCTATCAACACGAGCCCGTCCTCTCCAATTAAGATGGCACTAACCTCCTGTGGTGTGTGCGTACCCCTAACAACAGAATGGTGTGGGCATATATCGTCATAAAAAAATATTAATGCAAGTAGACCGCTGATTGACCAGCTCATCCTCCTCTGTGCTGCTGATTGGCCAACTCATTCTCCTTAGGGAAATGACATCATGTTCTGAGGAAATGGCGAAACCAATTTACTGTCTTTGATACAAGTTTGAGGTGTTTTTTTTTGTTTTTTTCAATTTATGCTTTGTCAATGCAAGTTTACCTTTATTTGCATATGAGAACAGACTATAAACTTTAGAAAGTGCACTTTTCTCTGGGCAGTTTAAGTCACTAAAACTTTTGATACCTTACCATAATTTTGGGACAAATGTGAATGCAAGCAATAGGCTGAACAACGTACCAGGTTTTGGTTGTTTCCAACCTTATCATTTTCAATATTCGCATAAATTTTTATCAATGCAATATTCACAGGCTGTTTGTGTTTAGACAGGCAGCCCAAATCTGATATGTTTTCATGAATTGATATTTAGACCGATTGTATTAGCTGTGAAAAAGATCTGATGTGATTGTTCAAAAGATCCAATTAGGGGAGGGGGTGTTTATCGGACTGCCTCAGACTAATTCATCTAATTCAACTTAAATTTATTTCAATGTTTTCTAACCGGTTGTCCCCAGCTTGAAGAGATGGCGTCTTACAGCACCATGTCAGAGGACCAGTTCCTGTGCTCCATCTGTCTTGGTGTTTTCACCAACCCGGCCACAATCCCGTGTGGACACACCTTTTGCAAGTCTTGTCTCGAGGGTGACTGGAACAGCAGTGGAGACTATGCAGTCTGTGCTGTGTGCAATATGAGCTTCACACCTACCCCCACCATCTTGGTCAACATAGTCCTGAGAGACCTTGTGGAAAGTTTCAAGGGGGCGAGTAGATGTGGCGGCTCGGCCGTAGACATTCCCACTGTGGCGCCGGGAGAGGTCTCCTGTGACGCGTGCTTAGGATACGGGATGACCAAGGCTGTCAAGACCTGCCTGGTGTGTGTGTCGTCGTACTGCCCGGAGCATGAAGTGGTTCACAATGCCCGGTTCTCCAGGCATCAGCTGGTCAGGCCCCTGGCTAACCTGGAGAAGAGGATGTGTTCGAACCATGAGAGGCTCCTGGAGCGTTACTGCCGCACTGACAAGACCATGCTGTGTGCGGGGTGTGATACTCACCCGGAGCCAGCCCACCAGGTTGTGTCGATGCAGGTAGAGTTCTGGGCTAAAAAGGTAAGAATGAGTTTTAGAGCCATGGTTCCTCAATCCAAGGTCTGATTCACTAGGCAACAAACGGAAGCAAACTGACTGAAACCGAGAGGGACTAGCTGAACTTGTCCAATAAAGAATTGTTTCTGATGTGAAATGATTTCCTTTGATCCTGGTCCTTATTTGTATTCATTAAGGCACACTATATCAAAACATTTTGGAACAGAACATTGTTCAAGTAGGTCCTCACGTGTTTCATCCATTTTTTTAATTATTTAGTTTGGTGCCTAATGAATATGCCCATGGGGACCGTGTGTTTTTTGTTGTTCTATCCCAGCACTAATGCTAACACATATGAGCTTCACTTCAGGCTCAGCTGACTGAAGCCCAAGCAAAGGTAAAGGAGAAGCTGAAGGCCACTCGGAAAGAAGCAGAGCAATTCAACTCTTCATTCCATCACTGCAAGGTGAGTTTAAAGAAAATGTGAATTGTCTATAGTCACGGCCGTTGTAATTGTGCAGTCTTTTGTCATAGCATTAAATTGTAAAACATTCCAAGAAACCTCACATGGGGTTACAAAGACTGGGACAGTTTTCCCTATGCACTTGGGTTAGTCACTGCTTTGGGGCATTTGCTTACATTGTTGTGCCTACTGAGAATATATTTTGCCTTAGGATGTGTTCAGGATGGTGTAATGCTTTGGAACATTCAGATAAATGTGTTGTGTAGAACATGCTGATTGAGATTAAATGATTGTCCATCTAATGTATTTCTATCTGGAACTTTCAGAAGTTATCACATCAATGAAAACACCTAGATCTGTTTTGTGTACTTGCCCCTTGCAGGATGTAGCGACGAGCCAGATCCGGTTTGTGAATGGGTTCCGACTAGACCTGGTCAGCAAGGTGGGGCAGATTTGTGAACGCTACAACATTGAGGCCCGTAGGAGGGTGGATGAGATGAAGAGCACAGCCTCCCGTCGGAGACGTGTGCTTGAAGATAACATAACAGCTCTGACGAGCAGAGATGCCGAGCTGGAGCGGCTGATTGGCTCCTCAGACTCCTTTGCGTTTCTTAATGTGAGTCATTGCAGCCGACTTGAGTCCAGAGTGACTTTTCTGCAAATCCCCTTGCATCCATAAATGTCACAATTGACTAATGCATCATGGTTTTGATGCTCTTGTACATGGCCATTGGCTGCACTCTGAATTGCTTCCACTTCTCCCAAAGTGTTTTTTTTAAATTACACTCCAAGTCAGATGTAGCTATGGTGGAAACTTCCTACAGCCAATGCTTACAAAAATCAAACTCTTTTAAATCCAAGAAGGGTACAAGTGTGGAGAATCTAAACACGGCATTGTTGCAGGTCAACTGGCTTGTATGTTCAACCCCATTCATTCCATATCTCTTTGTTCCTTCTCTTTTTAGATTCTTCCCTCTCTCCCTTCTGCTCTTCCAGATGGGGTCGGAGAACAATGCAGCATCAACATCCCCCCGGACCTACTGGGAAACCTTCTGTATACCTTTATGAAAGACATGAACAAACTAGCCAAGATGGGCAACTTGTCTACAAATGGCTATGCTGCCCCAGGTCTTTTTTTCTCAGTCTGATGTACAACATTTTGCGGTTATGTTAATTTTTTTGTAACCTTTCTGTGTTTATCCCACAGAGATTGCCGTGGTTAAAAAGTTCACAGGTGAGCGAAGGTGTACTCCTGAGTACGTCCCATGTTTTATATTTCGTATCCACCCAGCAGATTGAATGATTCTGGAAGGTGGATTGCTAACCTCATCACAGGAGGCCGGTGAGGGAGGACTGCTCATAATAGAATGGAGTAAATGGAATGGTATCAACCAGATGGAGACAGCGTGTTTTATACCATTCCGTTCCACCGATTTACTATGAGCCTGTCCTCCCCAAATGAAGGTGCTGCCTGTAAACCTCATGTATTCTAAACTTTGACCTTAACCCTTACTGAACTTGTTTATGTACCAGGGACAAATATACACTTGTCTATAATGGCAAAGGTGCATAAAATGGAGGAATTCAACTATGAAGTCATTGTTTTAGCACTACCCACAGAGTTTAACTATGGTGTTCGACATGATTCAATATAACAGTAAATTGACACAATCTACTTTTTTCGTTAATACATTTTTTTATTTGGAGCTGGAATTGGGTCATGCTGTGCTAGTGATTTATATATTTTAATAACAGAGCAGTGTACAATATGGCAAAACTAAGGAATTTGTGTCTGCTATTGGATTGAAATGAATCTAACCACTGATCATAAAGTTGTCCTCTAGCCATACCCCCTCCCAAAATGAACCCTTACGTAACCTTTGGATCTGCTGGCCAAATACCTATAATAGGGAACGATTGATTGTTGCGTTCCTCTAGCCCAACCTTTCTCTTCTCCTCCTTTCAGTTGAGGTGACTCCTGACCCCAGCACAGCCCACCCATCGCTCCTGTTCAAACAGGCGTCACGTGAGATCCGAGTGGACCAGAGGACGAGGGGAAACGTCTGGTCCATGTCTGCTCAGCACTTCACCCAGGTGCTGTGCGTCCTCGCCCCCCAGGGATTCAGCAGCCACCGAGCATACTGGGAGGTGGAGGTGGAGAACTGGACTTCGATGGGATCTGGTGTGTGGTGTGTGGGTGTGGCAACTAAATCCTCCATGACATCACAAGGGGTGGATCTCACCCCTGAGAAGGGGTTCTGGGTCCTGGTACACCGCGGGGGAAAGCTTTGGCCCTCCACCACCACAACCCCTGTGGCTGTCGGAACACAAAGGAGAATGGTATGTTAATGGCATAGTTGGACAGAAGGCACTTGGCCCAAAGTGTTCTCGAGTCTAATACACCTCTATGATTTATATTGATAAATACAACTATACTTTAAATGTTCCTCACCAGGAGAGGGAACAATCACACTGGAATATTTGAACTGGGGAAAAGGTTCTCATTTTGATTCATGCATGTCTTTTGGAGCTAGCCTTTAAAGTGTCATGATGAATATTTGAAGATACAAGTTGAATATGTCTAATGTTTGATCACTCAATATGTGGCATAGATATGAGTCAAACATTTTATTCTAGTCTCAAAAAAAATGTAAATGGAATAAGTTTGGTCATAAAGTCCAAAACTGAGATTTGCTAAATGGAAAAAATGTATATTACAGAATGAAGGGGTACTGTAAAAGTCCATGGGTTTATTTCAATCCTGCCCACAGCTGGCATCACTCAAGTTGGCTGCATCAGAACCCGACCCGATCGTAAAACCCTTGGTCAATTTGGTTTGACAGTGGATATCCCTATGGGGCTAGTTGGAGACCATCCGTAAGTTACACTATGTACATGGGACAATATTTTAAAAGGTCAATAGCTATTTTTATTTTATTTTATTGACCTCAAACCAACTATACATTGTAGAAATGTCTATATACATATTGAAACCATTTAATGAGACAATGAAAAGGTGTGTAACATGAAGATATTGTTCCACTTAAGTTATTGATGGTCGCTAACTAGCCCCATAGATTGGCTATCCAAAGTCAAACCAATTTACAACGGTAGCATACCAGCTGACGGAAAGCTTAATGGCGAAAAGTTGGCTGGCTAGCTAGTCTACTTCCAGACATGACCTGGTTAGACGCTCTCAAATTTTCTAGAAGGGTGATTTGACTGTGGGTTTTGGCAGGGAAGTACAAACGCTTCCCTCGTTTGAACACACACAAACGTGGGCGCACTCGAGATGCCCACATCAAAACATGCCTCCTAAATCCTGCTCTGTCACATTTCATAATGAGAGGAGTTGAAAAGTTGGCTAAATCCAGAATCATATCGACACCTTTAAATTCAAGTCAAATGTATTTATTCCGGAGGGGCAATTTTATTCAAATACAATTTGTTTACTTTAAGTAAAAACTATTAATAAACGTATTTTAAACTTTACAGGCACATGTGGGTGTGTACTTTGACGGGCGGGAGCGGCGCGTGTCTTTCTACGACGTGAATCTCGGTTATCACCTCTACACATACCACCACGTGCCAACCAATAAAAGACTCTTTCCTGTCTTCAGCCCTGATTTCTTCAGTCCTGGAGACAACCCCGCCAACCACGTCATGATTGTTAGACCCTTCGCTGCTAAAAACCACCAACCTGGATGATGATGCTCAGAGCCAGTCCAAGCCTTTTGGGGGAGAATTCTGGTCAAGATCACTTTACTTTTTTTTGTTTTTCTTGTCAATTATTTTTATCCAATTAATGTTTTTAAATATGTCTTAATAAAAGTAAAACACTTAACTCAAGCTCCTTATTGTTGCATGTAGAAAACCGATCTCTCCCTTCCTGTCTAACAGGACCGTATAGTGGCATTGCCTTATTCTCATTTAACGGGAGCTGAATTTGAAAAGAAAAAAAAGATTTACCTTTGCTTCCGCTGTCCTTGTTTTCTCAATGAATCTTATTGAAGGAGGTCTGAAGGAGTCATCTTCCCCTCTAATGGAGTTCAGGAGACCCAGGGGAAGATCTCAATTGCATACTCCTCGTGTCCTCTCGTCTCATTCTCAAAACCCACTGGATGAGTAAGCCAGGGGTCCCTCTGAACTCTTCCTCCAATCGGTTTTGAGGAGGAGGCTACGCGAGGGGTATGAAATTGTGCTCTTTTCCAGGATGGGGGAAGCAAGGGTTGAATGATAGTAATGTTTTCAGACAGCCAAGGCTTAGGCTGATGTAGTGCTAGACTTGGGCAGGAGCTCACAGTAACTGGGTACTTGCAAAGGTGACGGTCACAGTAAATCAAATCAAACATCAAATTGATTAAAATAGCCCTTCGTACATCAGCTGATATCTCAAAGTGCTGTACAGAAACCCAGCCTAAAACCCCAAACAGCAAGCAATGCAGGTGTAGAAGCACGGTGGCTAGGAAAAACTCCCTAGAAAGGCCAAAACCTAGGAAGAAACCTAGAGAGGAACCAGGCTGTGGGGTGGCCAGTCCTCTTCTGGCTGTGCCGGGTGGAGATTATAACAGAACATGGCCAAGATGTTCAAATGTTCATAAATGACCAGCATGGTCATATAAGGCAGAACCGTTGAAACTGGAGCAGCAGCACGGTCAGGTGGACTGGGGACAGCAAGGAGTCGTCATGTCAGGTAGTCCTAATAAAGTAGATGGTCTATTCCCAAACCAAATTGATTGGGGTGATCTGTTCAGAATGCTGCAGATGGTAAGAGGGCAATGTTTTTTATTTATTTATCTGGGCTGCATTCCACTTCTACACATTTCTCAAAGTGTACTTGAGCATTCATGTATTTGAAAGCATTGGATTGGTGTAAGCTTCCACCACTGTTAAATCTGTAACTGGGAGTGTACACTTCAGGAGGAAGGAGATATTGTTGGCACTCAATCATGACTGGGAGTATGCAAGTGTAAGCGACAGAAGAGTTGGGAATCGGGATGCTGCCTAGGTAATTTCTACATCACCTCAACTTTCCTCCATTTTACACTCAATGTTGAATTTAAATATACAGTGTATATGACTGGACAAATCATTGACCAATACAACTCTTACAGAAGTTAAGGCCATGAGGAGTAGTGACTGGATTAGTGAACAATTCCAGACTGAGCAATTGAACTGTCTTTCAAGCAGACTGTTTTCTAAAGGAAGCTATATCTGATAATCGAATAGTGTGTTGGTCAATGTCATGTGAATCTTGAACCAAAACTCATATCTCTTGCGACTTCACAAATATTTCCAATCTGTGTTTAGCTCTAACTGATGGCAATGGAGTGAAACGACACTCGTTCTTAGGCTACTTCAGTGTGCATTGTCACAGGTATATCTTGACTTAATCTGGTTAGTTTTTGTAATGTTTTCATGGAAAGGAACAAATTTACAATTCATTATAGCCTAGGCCTAATTGTGACAATTCTGACAACTTTCCTTAGGCTTCTGGAGTGATTGTGATGTCGTGGTATTGGGGTTGAGTAGGGCGTGCGTAAAGGTGCCGACTAGAGAAGCACTAATTTCCCACCATGTCCTGTGTTCGTAAAGCATTTGACTAGGATTGCTGATCAAGGATCAGTTTTGCATTTCGACCGTAATATGATTATATGGACTTGGATAAGGGGCCTGATCCTAGATCTGCACTCCTGCTTCGCGAATACAGGCTCAGGTGAAGTTTGGACACACCCACACTGCTCAGATCAAAGTGAGAGAGGGAGGGAGATACTGCAGGGTGTGATGTTGAGCTCGAGTGGAGAGACACTAGTGAGTTTCACAGGGCCTAAACCTGTTGTGTATTTCCATAGAGACTGCCAAGTCCAATACAGTGGAGTAGGGAGAATGCTCCGGAGTCCTGTACAGAGACACGGGACTGTGTGGACACATGAGAAATAGGATACCTTAATCAGCATGCAGAGTAAGTCAACCTTTTTATATTTATAAACATTTTTATCCCTTTTATTGTAATATGTCATCAAGTTGGTTACCAAGAATGATTGTAAACTTGTTTGGACAGGAGTGTGAGGAGTGTTCATAAGTGTATTTAAAGAAATGTTGATCTAGTATATAGAACAATTTACAAAAGTATGATTCAATGGTATGGGTGGAGATATTATTTTTAAAGTCAACATGAAAGAATAGTGTCAGAGTTTTGTTTTAGCATGAATTTGATAATAGTTCTGTGGAAATTGACATTGGTTATTCTGCCATATGCTCTCCCTGTAACTTCCTGTATTTGTGAAGCTGTTTGGTTAATAGTATTGTTATTTGAAGTTGAAAAGGTATTTATCGAAACATGGCATGTCATTTCTGTTCAAGTAGGTTGTGTCCCAAAGGGCACCATATCCTCTATCCGTGCACTTCATTTGACCAGAGTGCACTGTACAGGGAATACGGTGCTATTAGAGACACGGACAGTACACATCCGTGCAGATTCTTTTAAAACCTAGAGCAGGTACAAGGTAGACGTACAGCCTGCATTTCTACATTCCAGGGGTGGTTTACAGCTGAAGTGTTTGGAACAAGCTCTTTCATAACCTGTTTGCTGATGGGAGTGAGCATTGTGTTGATGTTTAAAAAGTTAGGCCTGTGGTGCTCATTTCCAACATACTGGCTTTTTTGTCTCTCTCTTACGCACGCTCTCACTCACTCGCTCTCCTCCCTCCTCCCCTCTCCCCCATCAGGTGTGAGATCCCCAGGGAGGGGGGGCACCTTATCAGAGGAGTCATTCCAATGTTCTATCTGTCTGGAGGTCTTCGTAGAGCCTGTCTCGACCCCCTGCGGACACAGCTTCTGCAAGGCCTGTCTTCAGGTATCACTATTTTATAAAGCCTTTTTTACATCCGCAGTTGTCACAAAATGCTTTACAGTTACGTGGCCTAGACCCTAAAAAGCAAAGAGAACATTCTAGAAGGTATTAAGGAACCTAGGAAGAATACTAGACTACGTGCTTCCAACCCCTCGTGTGTTTCCATTCCTTCTCCTCTTTCTCCTCCTCCCTCCCTTTCGTCCTCCTTGTTCTGTAGGGCTACTGGGATCACAGCAAGAAGTTCCAGTGCCCCATGTGTAAGAAGAGCTACACCCGGAGGCCGGAGCTCAGCATAAACCGTGTCCTCGCCGAGATTTCTTCCCAGTTCCAGGGGCTCGATGTGGGGGTGACTTCACCGAACACGAAGGCGGGTGCGGTGGCTGGGTCTCTGGCGGTGGGACATGGGTTTCACGGAGAGTCACCTGCGGCGGAGGGTGGAGAGTTCGCCCGGGCGGGCGAGGTGCCATGTGATGCATGCATTGGGAGGAAGATGAGGGCATTGAAGTCTTGTCTCAACTGTCCCGGGTCATACTGCGACGCACATCTCCGACATCACAAGTGAGAAATAAAGAATATAAATATTTTTCCACCTTCTCCCTATGATTGAAATGTAATTGACCCCCACCCTGACACATAAGCTAAACTTGACCTAAACACAGGAAGGTGAAGTCTCTGACATCCCACCGCCTGGTTGAGCCCATGCACCGCCTGGATGAGAAGATCTGTAAGAAGCACGAGCGCCTGCTGGAGGTCTACTGTCGTAACGACCATGGCTGCGTCTGCATCTCCTGCGCAGAAGCCTCACACAAGACCCACGAGATCGTCTCCGTCGACCGTGAGTGGAAGAAGAAGATGGTGAGTCCACAGACAGATACAGCAAAAATATAGGCTTGATAGCCAGGCTTTAGCTCAGCGGGCTAACAGTCTTGTAGTGCACAGGATACCCTGGTTGATTATAATTACAGAAATTGTGTAGCACTACAGTGCATTAGCTCAGCAGGCAGACAGACAGATGGGCAAGCTGAGATGTGTAACACTATATAACTTGTGGATACATTATTGTTGGGTACAGCCAGCCATTAGGGTAATGGAGGTGATTTGGCATTCATCACACCTAGCATCTGTATCACATCTAGCCAGTAATTGCAACAGAAGCACCCCCTTTTGTGTATGTTTGGAATTGTACTGTACTATACATCAGACTTGGATATTTTCTGCCCTCACACAGAGTCATCTGGGCAAGTGGAGGTCGGAGCTTAAACACCTAATCAAGGAGCGGGCCAAGAAGTTGGAGGAGATCAACCAGTCCATACGGGTCATAAAAGTGAGTTCTTTGTATAAATGGTGATTTCATCAAAATGCACAACCTTTGACTTTTGTGGTGTTTCGTTGAGTGAGTGTAAACTGGATTGTATTCATTAGGGCAAACCGTAGCAAATCAACAATAGTGCATTGTACAGTTTAGTTGATTGGCATACTGCCTCTTGATCAGACTTTTCTTCGTTCTGTTATTTCTGTAACATAAACATCTATCTTGACATATGGTGAATAAAGTTATACAATGTATAAATGAAATGGAATACATTTGCATAGTGTCCCCAGCCCTTACGCTAGGTCTTACAGTTGACTACCATAGAAAGTGTTTTTGCTCCCATGTTTGTAATGGCTCTGGTCCATCCCCTAGGCCTAGGCAGACTAACCGGCATGGCCAGTGTAAACATTTACCTGAGTGCCCACACCCTGTTTTAATCCTATACTCCTTAGCTAGAACCTCCTGGAAACTCCCTTTGTGGACCAAAGAGGTTAATAAGGTAGAATATCTGTAGGTTTTAAAGGGGAAATCCGGTATTGGAATAACAGCAAGACGACCACCCCTGCCACTTGTTTAGGTAAACAGCTGAGGCATGAGACTAGAGAAAATGTAGCCACTCTCAAATGCATAGACAGGCAGTAGCCAAGGTCGTGGCGTCAAATCCTGCAGGGATTACATACTGTAGACACAGCCAATTGAGACTAGGCTAAATGGTAGTAAACAACTCCAGTTCTCTCTGTAGCAGTACTTTCCACTCACTAAAGCTTCCTAAGTTCACTGGGTGACCAGTCTCCTGGTCAGATATTGAGTGTAAAAAGAGCACAGTGAAACTACAGTTCATTTGAGCCATGTTTAAAAATGAGATGAGGATGAGTTAACAGAGGGAGGGAATATGGTGGGTTACTTTCTGACTGGAGGGAGGGGGGAAAGGGATGGGGGGGGGGCATGATAACCAATTCTGTTAATAGGTTCTGATTTACAACGTTTTTGTATTATACACTTTTCCTGTGTAATCATGAACATCTGAAATGGAAAGGAAGTATAACAAAACACACACGGTTTCCTCCAACTCAAACCGGTAGATATTTGAATGTGGGCTGAGGGAGATAAGGCAGCCAGACCTGTTTGGCGAGTTGTACTGTTGGCAAACCGGGGTGGGTGTGTCCACAGCTTTAGTCACCTACCTCAGCCGTGTGTGTTTTCACACCACAACCTCTCTCCTGCATCACCCCATCATGTCTTTATAGCAGTGCTCAGAGGGAGATAAATCCTTCACTCTCCTCCATCTCCACAATGTCTGTGTACAGTGCATTCAAAGTATTCAGAACCCTTGACTTTTTCCACATGTTGTTACGTTACAACCTTATTCTTATTCTAATAGTTTTCCTCAATCTACACACACTACCCCATAATGACAATGTGAAAACAGTTTTTTTTTTAAATGTTTTTATTTGCAAATGTATTTATTTAAATGTTTTTTCCATGTGCAACTCTGTCACTTTGCTTTATCTTGGCCAGGTCTTAGTTGTCAATGACAACTTGTTATCATCTGGCCTACCTGGTTAAATTAAGGTGAAATAAAACATTTAGAAAATAGAACAATGCCTCAATGTCTGTATGTCTATCACCTGTCTTTATAGAGCACTTCCCAGAGGGAGTTGGAGGACAGCTGGCAGGTGTATGCAGAGCTGCAGCGTCTAGTGGAGCAGAGCCAGGCTGAGCTGGTGGAGCTGATCGCTACGAGACAGCGTGAGGCGGAGAGGCATGCCCAGGATCTGGCCAGAGGTCTGGAGGATGAACTGAGCCAGCTCCGGAAGAGGAGCGGAGAGCTGGACGCCCTGGCACAGAACCAGGATAAAGTCATCTTCCTCCAGGTAGGCTAAGACATGACGAGGGGATACACAGACCCACACACACACGTGTATATATATATATACACACACGTGTATGTGTGTATATATATATATATCACACACACACACACACACACACACACACACACACACACACACACACACACACACACACACACACACACCCGCAGTTAAACCCCTCCTCGTCCTCCCCTGCAGAGCCTGCCCACCCTGGCGCCCCTCCCAGAGCCCAGTAATTGGTCAGGCGTGAGTGTGAACACAGAACTCTACCTAGGAACCATCCAATCATCCGTAAGCACCCTTGTCGACAGGTTCCAGGAAGAACTGAAGAGTCTGTATGGAAAAGGTGGGAAAATCAACCATTCTTATATAGAGCAAATGATACCTTGTTTTTCAGGGTAAACTAGTGCTGCACTACCCACAGCAGGGGTAGGCTACAGGTACTGCAGGATTTTGTTGCCACTGGGCACCACTCCTGACCAACTCAGATAATTGATCAGTCCAGTGATTGCCTAAATTCAACACACCTGGTTTTCCACATCGGTTAAATCAAAAACATGAAGTTCTACGGCACTCCAATACCAGGATTGCCTACCCCTGATCTACAGTATAAGGCTTTAGTCAAATGTGTAAAACTGACAATCGAGAGACAACCATTTTCACTTGCTTACTGTGACCTCACTTTCTGTTTCCAAATCCCATTTCTCTCCAGATAGAATATACCTGTAGGCACCAATATAGGATCAGTTAGTTTCACTCAATCCTTACCTCAACTGCAGGGAAGAAAAAACCCACCAAACTGACCTTACATCAGTGTTTATCACGGCTCATAATAATGGCCAGAAAGGAGCAAATGGAATGGCATCAATGGCATTGGGTTGATGTATTTGATACTATTCCACTCCAGCCATTACCATGAGCCTGTCCTCCCCAATGAAGGTGCCACTAACCTCCTGTGGTGTCTATGTAGATGTAGGTCATTGGACTAGCACCTCTAAATATAAAGAGTGAGTCATCAGCTGGAAGTAGATGCCAAAGGTCAGCCATCTGTTAGTCACCTGTTTCCATCTCATTACTGACAGCGCCACATGAAGGTGGGATTAGCACTGCTTGTTTACCTCCATTGTTGACTTTGACTCTGACTGTCACTCGCCCGGCTGCGCCGACTGTCGCTTTTCTTGGTACCATCTTTGAAATGCAAGAGAAAGGCCATAATGTATTTTTCTAGCCCAGCTGAAATTTAGATTTTGGCCACTAGATGACAGCAGTGATTGTGCAAAGTTTCAGACTGATCTAATTAACCATTGCATTTCTGTTCAGAATTTTGTATCAAGACTGCCCAAATGTGCCTAATTTGTTTATTAATAACTTTTCATGTTCAAAACTGTGCACTCTCCTCAAACAATAGCATGGTATTCTTTCACTGTAATAACTACTGTAAATTGGACAGTGCAGTTAGATGAACAAGAATTTAAGCTTTTTGCCAATATTACATATGTCTATGATCTGGGAAATTTACTTAGAACCTCATTCTAATCGCATTAGCCTACGTTAGCTCAACCGTCCCGCAGGGGACCCCCCAATCCTGAAGAAGTTTTAAAGTACAAAATGGAAAATAAATAAACATAAATATGGATGGTTTTTGTTCTTCACTGGTTGCCCTTTTCTTGTAGCAACAGGTCACAAATCTTGCTGCTGTGATGGCACACTGTGGCATTTCACCTAATAGATATGGGAGATATCAACATATGATTTGTTTTCAAATTCTTTGTGGGTCTGTGTAATCTGAGGGAAATATGTGTCTCTTAGGTCACACGTTTGGCAGGAAGTTAGAAATTGCAGCTCAGTTTCCAACCTCATTTTGTTGGCAGTGGGCACATCCTGTAGACTGTCTTCTCTTTAGAGCCAGCTCTCAATAGCAGGGATATTCTCACTGAGTCTGTACATAGTCAAAGCTTTCCTTAATTTTGTGTCAGTCAGTGGTCAGGTATTATGCCACTGTTCTCTCTGTTTATGGTCAAATAGCATTCTAGTTTGCTGTCTTTTGGTTCATTCTTTCCAATTTCAAGTAACTATTTTTGTTCTCGCTCTGTCTTTTGCAGAGCTCAGGCAGCTGCAGAACTATGCAAGTGAGTACAGTTACCTGTATTTTGTTTTTTAGATTGGTGCGAATTTTACTTTCAACTGTGATTTTGCTAAACATACTCTTTGAAACAACTTTGTTTTATTGTTAATGACAGAATCCTGTGGACTTCTAAAATGTTGGTCGATATTAGAGGAAAATTGTAAGGCTTTGTTTGAACCTCCGTAATTCAGCTTTGTCTATACTTCACTGTCAGTACTTGGTCATGATAACAGGATTTGATACAAACCTGCAGTGGAGGTTGGTGGCACCATAATTGGGGAGGACGGCACGGTAAGGGCTGAGCAGAGTAAGTGGAAAGGTATCAACAACATCAGACACATGGTTTCAATGTGTTTGATGCCATTCCATTCGCATCGTTCCAGACATTTTATTATGAGCCGTCCTCCCCTCAGCAGCCTCCACCGGTTGTTTACTCCAGGAATATGTCCACTCCTCCATTTTGTTTGGTCAACTACAGTACATACATTGTTTTAAATGGAACTTGGACTGGTCACAATATAACCCACCCTCTTCCAAATATAACTTACTCTCTTCTCATAAGAATCAATGCTGTTCTAAATAGAATCAGCACTGTTCTCAACATGGCTGTCTCTCTGCTCCTCCAGCTGAAGTGTACCTAGACCCAGGCACTGCCCAGAGGAACCTGGTCCTGTCAGAGGACGGTCGCCAGGTGATATACGAGGAACGGAAGCACAACCAGTCGGAAGGCACTCGGCGCTTCAGCCCTGCACTCTTTGTGCTCGCTCGCGAGGGCCTCTCCTTTGGACGCCATTACTGGGAGGTTGAGGTGGGCCGCAAGACTGCCTGGACTGTGGGTGTGATGCGGGCATCGGCCCGCCGGAAAGGAGAGATAAAGCTGAGCCCTGACGGAGGGTAATGCTGACTTTCTATTTAATTGTTTTAATTTTTCAATTAAAATGTCATTCATATTAAGGATAAAAGTTCAAATGTAATACAAAAAGCAACACATCCTTCCACAAATTTGAACACAAAATATCACAAATTGCCCAGGTGGCGCAGTGGTCTAAGGCACTGCATTACAGTGCTAGAGGCGCCATTACAGACCCGGGTTCATTCCCAGGCTTTATCACAACTGGCCGTGATTGAGAGTCCCATTGGGCAGTTTACATTTGGCCCAGCGTCACCCGGGTTAGGGGGGACTTTACTTGGCTCATTGTGCACTAGCGACTCCTTGTGGTGGACCCGGGCGCCCGCAAGCTGACCTCTTGTCAATTGAACGGTGTTTACTCCGACACATTCGAAAGGCTGGCTTCCGGGTTAAGCGGGAGGGTGTTAATAAGTGCGGTTTGGCTGGTCATGTTTCTTAGGACGCATGTCTCGACCTTTGTTTGCCTCCCAAGCCCGTTGGGAAGTTGCAGCGATGAGACAAGATTGAAGTTGGGGAGAAAAAGGGGGCAAACAAATGTATACAAAATGTATAATAACAATAACATATATTCAAAAAGCTTCAGAGTCTAGATAGATTTCATGACCTTATTGTTACAAAGCGTATTATTCAGTGTAGCAGAGACATTTTTTATCCTACCTTTTTCAAATATTGTTTTATTTGAATTTTATTGTTAACACTTTCCGATAAGGGTACATGAATAGACATGAACAAATAGCTAGTTAACATTAGTTAATACATTTACAGATAATTTATGGATATGATATTTAGCAAGAATAATAATCTAATGTCAATACATCACAAAGGTACTGGTGCCTGTGGCTGAAGAGTGGGGAGGTCAAGGCTCTGGCATCCACTCGACAGCCCCTCCAGCTGACCTCTCACCCCCAGAAGATTGGCATCTTCCTTGACTATGAAGGTGGCCAGTTGTTGTTCTACGACGTCAAGGCGCGCACGCACCTCTTCACGTTCGTGGATACTTTCAGTGAGAGTTTGTATCCGATATTCAGTCCCTGTCTCAACCAGGATGGAAAGAACATGGCCCCGCTCATCATCAGTGCTGTGAAACATAGCTGAGACTAAACATGGCATGGGTTGTGTCCCAAATGGCACCCTATTCCCTATACAGTGCACTAAGTTTGACTGCACTCCCATGGGCCCTGGTCAAACATAGTGCAGGGAATAGAGTGCCATTTGGGATGCAACTTGACGACAACCCATTCTGCTCAGAGGTTGACCAATCACAGTTTAGCCACTTGATTAGGGGCCTGAGTTCTTCCTCACTGTGTGATCTTACCAGGAAAAACTGTGGTACCCAAGTGATAGCCAATATACTATATAACTAAGGCCCAGAGTTTTCCTCAGGTTAGGTAACATGGTCAGGAAAGCTAATGTTTGATTGACCTTACTGTCCAGATTCTTACTTGCTTTAATATACAGAAGTCTAATGCTTTACATTTGAACTATTTTGATAGCTGGATTAATCAAAATGGACATTTAGTTGGGTATTGCCATACTTTAATTTGATTATTGCTTTACTAAACAACTAAACATGTTAAGTATTTGTTAAAGGGATCGGTCTTTGGATAAAAATATATCTTCTAAAAATCCTTACTGTGGAACAGTTTACCTTTTTTTATGTCTCATTATATATTTTTAATAAGTCTAGAAGTAAATTGAAAGCTATAAACCTAACTACAGTACAGCAACTTCGTGTGTGTACGAATGGAGTCGTGACTCCGACATTGCTTATGCTAAAACTTCTATTCCATTGTTTTACTTTTTGATTGGTGTGTGTATTCTTAGATATTACTGCACAGTTGGCGCTAGGAACACAAGTGTTTCACTACATACACAATAACCTCTTAAATATGTAAATACAGTACAGAAAATTCAGAAGTTTTTACTTTTGCACTTCAATCTGCAGCTTTTAAATAAAGATGTTCTATCAAGGTTATGGCCCCTGATATTATATTCAACCCAAGTCCTAGGAAAGAAAACCACTACAGCAAAGTTGTGAAATTCACAGTGGACTTGGAGTTATATAAATGTGTCTGGACTATCATTAAATGTGAAGACTGTATATTATCAAATCAATTCTCTAGGTTTAATTATTATGTGACTAAAATAATAATGTAAACATTTACTAGGAAGTCAGGGCACCACGGAAAAATGTTTCTAATTTCCCGAATATAACTCTTGAGATATTAAAATATCTGATCAATTACTCTTAGATTTAATGAATTATTACTTTTATGTCATCAGTTCTCATTACTGAACGTCGCAAACCCTTGAATATCTGCACGGACCCTAGTTTCCGTAATGAATCAGTAATATACAATTTGGCTTAATTCTTTATGTACTAACTAACTCATCACAGAAATGCATAACAGTAGAATTTGGTTACCAACACTGATTGAAAGTCCCTAGTGGGTTAAGCTAAAATGACTGCTTGGTAGACAAAGGGGTGGGGATAATTAAAATAATTGAAATTCTAATCCTTTGCAATGAATGGCCGCTCATTCAATGTATATATTTATCCCTGTATGTCGGTCTTCTCTGTTGGAATACTCAATCGTCCTGCAGAGTTCATCAGTCTCTAGTTAACGTTCCCAGAAGTCACATTGTCTTTTGTGGTTGTAGGTGGTTAGAATGTATACTTCAGAGTAACGTTTGTAAATGTTCTCAGAGAGTAGATGCTTCGACGGTTGTCGGTATTCTCGTTCTACATATTTTCACAAATAGCTTCATATTTAATCACACGTTTCACATATGTTGATTTCCCAGCAGGGAAATGTACACAATAAGAGACAGGGTTATGTGTGTTTCCTGTCCTCCATGAAACACACTCGACATGACTTTCCCTTAAGTGTCCACGGACCATTCCCACATTCTCAAAAATAGAATATTTAGTTCTCCATTTTGGGAATTAGGAGAAGCTCTTTGTTCTGGTAGACTCTCTCCCTCAATACTGCATGGCAGTATTAGTGGTTCCTTGTGAGCTTACACCGTTGGGGACTTAGAGGTAACCAGCATCACGGCTTTATTGCTCCAGACCACCACAAGGGGGAGTTAGAGCACTCATGAATTTGGCTCCCAAGGTTTATATGATCAATCATATCAAGTGGTTCCATTGAGTTTGAAGTCAGCCACCTGTCCCTGGTGACTTTCTTCAGCAAAGATGGCTAACAAAACATTAAGGTGGAAGCAAATGTAATTAATTATAACGTCATGAGTCAAGCAAAAATATAGAACTGAGAGGAAAATGTTAGTTAATGTAGAAAAACGATTGTGCATATTTTTTTTGTTAAAGTTTATTTGCAAAAATTGCTATTTATCAAGATGGCTAGCTGGCTAAATGTTAGCTAGTCAGTTATCTGGTGTTATTTAATGTTTTAGGAACTCCTGAGAACTAGCAAACCAGGCTTGTCATCTTGGGAAACAGTGAATGTAAAGAATCTAGCTTGCTAAAGCATTTACAGCTAAATGAATGGCCTTGCCGTGCAATGCAGCTGAAGTAACATAGCTAAATATTTACTTGCAAATTGTGTAGTGGAGGATAAAAATAACTATGCCTATGGATGTGTAGCTAGCTACAGTATGCAGCCGATCTGTTTATGGACCCTAAAACCTTAGGTTCTGAACTAATATTCATACCATTCTATGAACCTCGGCTATCATAGTTGTTGTATCAGGCTTCAAGTCTGAATGGCATTAATGAAGCCTATTGATAGACTAACTTTATTGTGCCAAGGATGCAAGTCCTATAGACATGTACTGAAATCATTACCACGCATGAGATACCCACATTGTAGCCTGTACATTGATTATATCCACTGATCATGTACTCCTCATTGGTAAACAAAGGTGGTTCAGGTATTAATCTGAGACATAATTTTTCAGTCATATCCAATACCAGGTGTATCAAACTCCATTCTTTGAATGATGCCGTGTCGGCATGTATGTATTACAATTATACACTTCAACAATGTTTACCGCTCCTGGGACATCAATGGTTACATATTGTAACTATGCGGTAGACTTGAAACATGATTTGAAGCTGATTTGTAATTCATATGCATATCTAACTCCATCTGCATTAATCTGAGGACGCAGGATAGTATTCGAATGAGATGCTAAACTTCAACCAGTGGAGAATGTGAAATGCTTTATTGAAAGAAGTTCATTATCCAGGTGTTATAAATAATACATGCATGATAATTGTAATATATTACAAGTTCAATCTGTACGTCAATGCACATATGGTGTGCATTATAAAATGAGGAAGATGTATGAGTGGTGTAGAAGGGAAAGAGGTAAGAACAGAAGATGACAACTTATGATTACAGTGTTACCCTAATATTCTCTGTTCATCACAATTACAATGTCTCTAGCAGTGTCTCCTAACCTTTGGGCCAACTGGGGGTCCAAGGCTTGTTATCTTAAGATCGGGTGAGGTGGCGATGACAGGACTGGATTCCTCTCTCACATCAAAACATACCAGCAGACGAGAGAGCATGATTAAGCCTTGGTTTTTTTTTCTGACACTGTCAGTCATAATTATCAGGTGGTGAAATGCAAAACTGACCTTGAATCATTAACTCTGGGACTACTACATCTCTATCTGTATTTCAATGTAAAGCATCTCTTTAATAATACTTCCTGTTGACCTGAACAAGTGACCTCTCACCTATGATCATGCTGTGCCCTCTGTGTCAGCCAGTTCAGACGCGGGAGGGGTTCACCAACACTGCTGATATAACCTAGAGGATTTAGGGAGAAGGGGGATAGGGATGAAGTGAAGGAGAGTGAGATTGTCTGTGGTGTCTCACCTGGTGTCCACAGAGTACTTTATGCTGAAAAACAGACACGTGTCATTATTAGACATAAATACCACTTGAAGCTTGATGACTTGATCATTTGAATCAGCTGTGTAGTGTTAAGGCAAAAACAAATGTGCACAGGTGTTTGGAGCATTCCGATATGCCACAGCTGGTGAGGTGTCAGGTTCGCCTCTATACTTAAAGGGTGATTATTCCAACTCTCTGTGAAATGCTGCAGATCTGCCCACAGATGAGGTAGGAACACATATCCCACACAGAACTGGTGGAAAGAATTTGACAGGTAAAGGTATCCTTATTCCTCCAAACTGCATGTGAGACAGGTTCCCATGTACAAGACAGGCAGAGAGAAAAATAAGTTTAATTACCTCTGGTTATGGACACTTTTGCCAGCAACACGGCCTGTTTCTGCGACAGTGAACATCTGGCATTATCTACATTTTTGACCCCTTGATCAGCTCTGAAAGTAAGCTATTTTCTTAATTTTTTTGTAGATATGAAAACAATAACTGAGATGACTGTTTAATCTAAAGCAGCAGATGTCATATTCAGGATACGTCAACACAGCACAAAGCTTAACACCAGACTGGTATTGTGGTTGTTCATTAGGTGATGGGAAATATGTAATATGTATACAAAATAATCTACTTACAACTGGTATCTTGAAAAAAAGCATTGGAATTAAAAGTGAAATGATTAACCTGCTTCATTATTTATGTATTACCAGTTGAGGAACTTCTCCAATTTCATACATCATTGAACATTTGTCTATGAATAAGTAAGAATAAAAAAGATAACTTCTTAGATTTTTTGAAAACATACATCTTAGTACCTTATCAATTTATGATTTGTATCAATGTGGATGAGACGGGAGCAGGAACAGAGTATTTTTGCCGAGCAATGCAACGAAGCTGGCAATGATAGCTGCACCATCTACACTCTGCCAAGACTCTTAGCCATTGTACACGATGGCCCATTGCTCAGACTTATTTGACCATTCTAAAGCCCACATGGGGCATCCTTGCCTTACTAGTTCTGACGTTCTGGTCTAAATCTTCATCTGACATATCAGAATAGCATTCCCTGACAGACACCGTGACCTTTCATCCTTCTGTAAACAAAGCCAACCGTTACACTGTCATGAAATATGACTACATATCGACTATGAAACAAATAGGACATGGCCTGCTTATGAGTTGCTATAAAAGAAAGTTTGATTAATTCAATTGAAAATGGCGAGAACAGGCATTCATAGCTAAATGCTTTTGGTTAGCTTGAGAATAATAATTGCTCCTATGATTTATCATTCTACGGTGTATGTAATATAGGAGAATGTTATGAACCTACACAGAATCTTAGGAGCTATGTAAAAGTTGGACGGAAGAACGCCCAGTGCTGCTTACCTGAGATGTCATCATCACACAGTCCTTCTTTGTAAGTTTCTGCTATGACTTCATAAATGTCGGAAAAAAGTTGCTTTCAGAACAATTGTTAAAAAAATTGAAAATAAAAATGTTTTGTTCTAGACAAAAAAACACATATGTACCTCCATAGCGTATTACAATTTGACGTTCACATTTGAGTAACTTAGCAGATGCTCTTACCCAACAATTAGAGTTAAGTAACTTGCTCAAGGGCACATTGACAGATGGTTCACCAAGTCGGCTCGGGGATTCAAACCAGCTTTCGGACACTAGCCCAACCCTCTTACCTGCTACGCTACCTGCCACTCCGGTATGTCTATTCTATGTGTTACTAATTTTTGTGTTGAGTGTATGAATCTTCTAAATGTTAATCAATTAAAAAGTGACCTAGGACTGTGGGCAAAGAATGGTAAAAGACATTGCCTAATAAAGGGTTAATCTTGTTCCCCTTTCTGCACAGTGGTCGTGGAAGTATAAATTGATGAAGAGGCGGCGGGAGAGGGGTATATTTTGGGGAGTGGGGCTGTTGGGGGCATTAGTGTCGTGTGTGTCAGTGTTGGTCAGAGCAGTCTACAGTGGTTCTCTACAGCAGCTGCCTTCTGGTGAGTGTTCCCATATCTCTATTTTTCTCTGTCTAGCTCTTTCTGTCTCTGTCTCTCTCTCTGCACATTTTCTCTATACCTTAACTGCTTCAGCAAGAATACACTAAAGGTATAGGGAATTCTATAATGTATTTTTGATTGTGTTTGTATTCCATCAGGACCGATGGGAAAGAGTTTATTATCGTTGATAATGTGAGGCTTCAACTTAAGCTTGATCTCAGCTTTTTGCTTTTGTACTAAGCTGTTGAAATATCTTGATTGTGTACTACAGGCGGATTGGAGGATGCATATGAAAACAAACCATTTTGTAATTATCTGAGAATTAAATGGCTTGACAAGATCCAGAAAGTCTCTTTGTGGATATTATTATAACAGTCTATTTTTCCTCCAGAAGTTAACACTCATTCACTTATACTTCACTTTAATATACCGGTACCAGTCATCTTTCAAATCCATGAAGAGAAGTGCACACGTCTGGAAAAAGAAGCGCTTATACGGATGCACCCAAGTTGTTTATGACAGAGCAGATGTATGAATAGCCAACCTTCTATCCATGGGGTGCATTCCAAATGGCACCATATTCCCTTTATAGTGCACTACTTTTGACCAGAGCCAGGTGGGCACTAGTCAAAAGTAGTGCACTGCATAGGGTATTATGGTTCCATTTGGAACGTAGGCCATGTGTTCATAAATGCTTGTTGCCCAAATTCCAAAGCAGGTGGGTTTTAACATGCTGACAACCTGCTTTCCAAATCAAATAACTCTTGCCTAGTCTATTTAACATGGGGGATAATTCAAGTAATGAATGCCCACACGCTTATCAACAGATCTCGCTTGGCTCGTCATCAGAAGTGGCGAGGACCACATTTGTTGTTAGTGTTATAATAGTAATTCTTCAATAAGCACTAGAAATTAATATTCAATATCCTGGTTTGAGAAATAGATTTTGGAGACTATATTAACATCCATCCATACTTCATGGAGACCTTTTTGTTTTAAAATACACCTGATGTTACTGCCTGCTTTATGGCCTGCATCTCACAGGTCAGATATCACAGGTTGGACAACGTTCCCAATGTCAATAGTGTCACAGAACACTGCAATGTAAAGTGTGACAGTGCATGGTGTTCTTTGCCAGCAGTGGCTTACCTTGCAGGAAATAATGGACATCTGGCGGAGGAGCAGGTCCATTGTTCCATCTGTCTGGACGTGTTCACCAACCCTGTCTCCATCCCCTGTGGACACAACTTCTGCCGCTGCTGCATCCTAGACTACTGGAAGACCACCGCCCTGTTCCAATGCCCCATGTGCAAGAAGACCTTCAAGAGGCCCGACATTAGCATCAACACCGTCCTGAGGGAGATTGCAGAGCAATTCAAGGACATCAGGGTTATTAATGCAGAGCGTCTCCAACAGCAGGAGCTGAAAGAGGAACGTGAGCTACAAAAGAAGATGGAGGAAAGGAGCAGGAGGAGAAAAAGATGGAGCAGGAAACTGAGAATGAACAGCAGGATCTGGTTCAAAAGCAGCAGAAACTTCTTCAGGAGCCGAGGCTGAATCAAAAGATACCGAAGCTACAGCTGCAGTGAACGACCAGCCAGGAACCAGAGAAATTAATGGATTCAAAACCAGAGGAAAAGCCTAAGGCACCACCAGCCCTTGCTCTGCCCTCTCCACCCCACACTCCCTGGGGCAAGGTTTCTTGTGATGTCTGCATGGGTGATCGCATGAAGGCTGTCAAGTCCTGCCTGGTGATATATGATTCTTATTAGATTTGTTTGTTGTGTTTGGGATAATATATAATTTATACATTTCTTGTCTGTTATATTTTGATGAAAATTATTCAAGTTGATGTTTGTTTTGAAACGTGCATAACAATTGTAATAATTTATTTGGATAATTATTATGAATTATTCGTAGGTGTGTCTGACCTTGTACTGCGAGGAACACATGAAGAACCACAACACCCGCTTCACTAAGCACAAGCTGATTGAGCCTGTGGCTAACCTGGAAGATAGAATGTGTCCGAAGCATGAGAGGCTCCTGGAGCTCTTCTGTAAGAAGGACCAGGTGTGTGTGTGTGTGTGTGTGTGTGTGTGTGTGTGTGCTGTGCACCGAGACAGACCACAGAGCCCACTATACTGTCCCTGTGGAGAGGGAGTGGTCTGACAAAAAGGTGAGAGGAAACCCCTAGACTTGAGGTTAAATCCTAACATCCAATTTTCTCTTAGTCATGCATTGATGTCAGTGAGAGACTGGAAGTTAGGATTTGCCCCATACTGTGCAAACACTATACTGTATATGAACGTGTTGAGAATGAATTGGCGTTCATTGAATTGGTTTATAATTTTCGAATACATAGCAACTCTTCTGATGTCAAGGCCTGATGCACATAGCATGGAAAGCAAAAGAGTATAGTCTAATCCTGATGTTGCATCACATTATGGCCAGAAGATGTCAGACATTTCTAGTTCACTACTAATAAAACTGACATACAGTGATTTCCATTGTGCTTGTAAAAGTAACTTTCAGAAGAGATCAAGTGTATTTGTTAAATACCAATAAAACACTAAAATGTGTGAGGCCTAGCCCTAGATTTTATTGGAAGAGAATATGCTGCCTACCCTGAATTCCAGTCTGCTTGCGCTATCATGCCAAGTCCTTGTTGGTCATTGTCAACATGTTGTATAAGCAGATCTGGGACCAGGCTATAGACTGCCTGCTGTAAGATGAATTATCTCTCACCTCCGTTTTCCACATCAGGCTCAGGTAAAGAAGACAGAGATTGCTGTACAGCAGATGATCCAGGACAGACTGAAGAAGGTAGAGGAGATCAAACACTCAGTGGAACTGAATAAAGTGAGTTATTTGGCTGCTAGGAAAATGGTACCCTATTCCCTACATAGTGCACTACTTTTCATCACAGCCTTGGGTCCTGGTCAAAAGCAGTACTCTACAGCATATAGGAAACAGAAGTTATATATTTTTATATAGCAAGGCAAGTCGGTTAAGAACAAATTCTTGTTTACAATGACGGCCTAGGAACAGTGGGTTAACTGCCTTGTTCAGGGGCAGAACAACAGATTTGTACCTTTTCAGCTCGGGGATTCAATCCACCAACCTTTCGGTTACTGGCCCAACACACTAACCACAAGGCTACCTACCACCCAGTTGTCACGTTGCCAGTTGGGATTCGTACTGTACAAGAGATTAAATCATAGATTTATCAGGGATATATTTTGACAAACATGGTGAGATGAACTTGTGGATACCATTTGTATGTCTCTGTGTCCAATATGATGGAAGTTAGAGGTACTGTAGTTTTGTGAGCCAATGCTGACCAGCATTAGCTCATTATGCTAACGCTCATGAGCAATTTAACTAGTTAGCCACTTCCTTCAAACTGCACGCAGAGACATAAAAATGGTACCCAAATGTTAATCTGACTCTGGGGAAGTTGATACAGGGCCTCATTGCCAAAATCCTGAAGAATCCCTTTAAGGACCAGGGTTAACATAATACACTGCTGGATTCTAGGATATAATTTAGCTTGTACATTGGTCCAATGTGGTGAGCAGGGCTGACACAATACATTGCTGTTAGATTTTGTAGTGTAGATCCATATTTTAGCTTCAAAGTATTTTCCTTCCTTTATCGAGATGATACATTTACACTGTTTTTCTACCTCTTCAGGCAACCTAAAGGTCATCTGACAGAAGGGGTGGATCTCAATAACGTCCTGGACACTCAAAGCCAACACTTCAGCCTTAAAGACCAAAGAGTCTGGAGTGGGGGTGCATCCCAAACATCCCCCTATTCCTTATGTTGTGCACTACTTTTGACCAGGATCCTGGTTAAAAGTAGTGCACTTATTAGGGAATAGGGTGTCATTTGGTACGCAACCTGGACCTCTTGGCAGGGTTGTCGTGTTAACCTAATTGATGTGCTTACTATAGGGCGTTAGACAGAATACTGTAGTACACTACTGCTGCTGCAGCTGCTGCTCAAGAAATGATATCCTCTTCTACACTCTAGAGGGGTGTCCCAAAACAGTATAATAATAACATTGATGATAGCCAGTTGCTAGG
Source organism: Oncorhynchus kisutch (assembly GCF_002021735.2). NCBI lineage: Eukaryota > Metazoa > Chordata > Actinopteri > Salmoniformes > Salmonidae > Oncorhynchus > Oncorhynchus kisutch. The sequence continues at coordinate 15,219,427 of NC_034189.2, read as the reverse complement.
AAGTAAGCAATATTCAAACGTGTAATAATCTAATCAAATTTGTCACATGCTTCGTAAACAGCAGGTGTAGACTAACAGTGAAATATTTACTTACGGGCCCCTACCCAACAATGCAGATAGAAAAAATTGAAAGATAATAACACAGGGAATTAATACACAATGATAATTTACTCATTGTAACACTGCTCTAAAATGGTTTTTATCATGTTATGAAGTCTAAATATTGTGAAGTATGATCCAGTACCCAGAGGGAATATCATAATATAAACAACTAGTATGCACACTTGTGCAGTCACAACTGGGTTTACAAAATTCCTGAAACTTTCAATAAATTCCCTGGTTTTCCCGAAATCCTGGTTGGAGATGTCCTGATTATTCCCTTCTGATTCCAGGAATCCTCCAACCAAGAAAACCAGGGAATTTATAGAAAGTTAAAGGAATTTTGCGACCCTAGTCTCAAGTATGCAATAATAAATATGTAAATATCGTGTAACAATGTATAATAACATTGTAATTACTATGGTATAAATGGGACCCCAGAATGCAATACTGCTTCACCTTAAGTAATGGTATACCCTGCTATAGTCCAGCGCCCAGAGGGAGATCGAGGACAGCAAGCAGATGTTCCAGGAGCTGATTCGCTCCATCCAGAGGACCCAGACTGAGCTGGTGCTGGCCATCAAGGAGAAGCAGAGCGAGACAGAGAGGTGTGTATGGAAGGTACTACAGTACCCATAATGCTCTGTGTCGTGTATCCGGTGTTATCTTACTAAAGAGGTTCCTGATGGAGAAAATGGCGCTGACAGATGGCAGCTCTGCTTCTAGCGCCTAAGCAACTTTTCAGTATTTTGTTTTTTTTTGTCTGTTATTTCTTACATTATTAGCCCAGAAAGCTTTTTGTGTTATTACATACAGCTGGGAAATAACATTTAGATATCAGATCGGGGGTAACTCACCAGCATTACGACTATGGATATGACTTTCCCGAATTGGATCCTTTGTTCATATCCCACAGGGCAATTGAACTTATCCCAAAGGCTGCTCCAAGACACCACCGGCAAAGAGGTATTCGGAGTGGACTTCTAGCCGACTAAGGAGGCGTATACACCATCCACCACTTCAGAGTATTTTACTAGCTAATGTTCAGTCCTTGACCTATAAAGTAGACAAGCTCAGGGTGAGGAACTCCTTCCAGAGAGACATCAGGGACTGTAACAATCTTTCACGGAATCATGGCTCTCTCCAGAAATATTGTCCCCGTCCATATAGCCAGCTGGGTTCTCAGTATATTGCGCAGACAGGAATAAAGAACTCTACTAGAAGAAGAAAGGAAGTAGTGTTTCATGATTGACTACTCATGGTGTGATTGTGATAACGTACAGGAACTCAAGTCCTTTTGTTCACCCAACCTAGAATATCTCACAATTAAATGTCTACCGTATTACCTCCCAAGATAATTTTCTTTGGTTATAGTCACAGCGTGTATATTCCCCTTCAAGCTGATACCATGACGGCCCTCAAGGAATTACACTGGACCTTGTGCAAACTGGAAACCACATATCCTGAGGCCGCATTTATTGTAGCTGGGGATTTTAACAAAGCAAATTTGAGGAAAACGCTACCAAAGTTCTATCACTCTTTTGACTGTAGTACCCGCGCTACAAAAATTCTTGACCCTTGTTACTCTCCTTTCCGGGATGACTGCAAGGCCCTCCCCCACCCTTCAGCAAATTAGATCCTGACTCCATTCTGCTCCTCCCTTCCTATAGGCATAAACTCACACAGGAAGTACCCGTGCTAAGGTCTTTTCAACGCTGACCAATCAGAATCCATGCTTCAAGATTATTTTCAGGTGGACTGGGATATGTTCCGGGTTGCTTCTGAGAATAACATTGACGTATTCACGACAGGGTAACTGAGTACATCAAGAAGTGTGTAGGGAATGTTGTTCCCACTGTGACTATTAAAACCTACCTTAACCAAAAACTGTGGATAGATGGCAGCATTCTCACAAAACATAAAGTGCGAACCACCGCGTTTAACCACTGCAAGATGACTGGAAATATGGTCCAATACAAACAGTGTAATTACTTCCTCCGTAAGGCAATCAAACAGGCAAAACATCAGTACGGAGACTAAGTGGAATTGCAATTATATGGCTCAGACACGAGATGTAGTATGTGGCAGGGTCTACATACAATCACGGATTACAAAGGGAAAACCAGCCATGTCACGGACACCGACGTCTTGCTCCCGGACAAGCTAATAAACACCTTATTCGCCCGCATTGAGGATAAGACAGTGCCACCGACACAGTCCGCTCCCAAGGACTGTGGGCTCTCGTTCTCCATGGCCGACGTGAGTAAGACATTTTAATCGTGTTAACCCTTGCAAGGCTGCCAGTACAGACAGTATCCCTAGTCGCGTCCTCAGAGCATGTGCAGACCAGCTGGCTGGAATATTTACGGACATATTCAATCTCTACCTATCCGAGTCCACTTGCTTCAATATGTCCACCATTGTCCCTGTACCCAAGAAAGCAAAGGTATCTGAACTAAATGACTATCACCCTGTAGCACTCACTTCTGACAAAATGAAATGCTTTGAGAGGCTAGTTAAGGATCATATCACCTTACCGGACACCCTAGACCCACTTCAATTTGCATACCGCCCCAATAGATCCACACATTATGCAATTTCCATTGCACTGCACACTGCCCTATTCCATCTGGACAAGAGGATTACATGTGTAAGAATGCTGTTCATTGAATATAGCTCAGCCTTCAACACCATAGTACCCTCCAAGCTCATCATTAAGCTTGGGGCCCTGGGTCTCATCCCTGCCCTGTGCAACTGGGTCCTGGACTTCGACGGACCGCCCCCAGGTGGGGAAGGTAGGAAACAACACAACTACGCTGATCCTCAAACCAGGGTCCCCACAAGGTTGCGTGGTCGCCCCCTCCTGTATTCCCTGTTCACCCATGACTGCTTGGCCACGCACATCTCAAACTCAATCATCAAGTTTGCAGACAACACAACAGTAGTAGGCCTGATTAACAACAATGATAAAACAGCCTACAGGGAGGAAGTGAGGGCCCTGGCGGAGTAGTGCCAGGAAAAAAACCTCTCCCTCAACGTCAACAAAACGAAGGAGCTGATCATGGACAACAGAGCACGCCCATATTCACATTGACGGGACCGCAGTGGAAAGCTTCAAGTTTCTCGGCGTACACATCACTGACAATCTGAAATGGTCCACCCACACAGCCAGTGTGGTGAAGAAGGCGCAACAGCGCCTCTTCAACCTCAGGAGGCTGAAGAAATATGGGTTGGCCCCTAAGACCCTCACAAACATTTACAGATGTACATTTGAGAGCATCCTGTCGGGCTGTATCACAGCCTGGTACGGCAACTTCGCCGCCCGCAACCACAGGTCTCTCCAGAGGGTGTTGTAGTCTACCCAATGCATCACCGGGGGCACACTGCCTGCCCTTCAAGATACCTGCGGCACCCGATGTACAGGAAGGCCAAAAAGATTATCAAGGACGTCAACCACCCGTGCCACGGCCACTCACCCTGCTATCATCCAGAAGGCGAGGTCAGTACAGGTGCATCGATGCTGGGACCGAGAGACTGAAAAAAAACAGCTTCTATCTTAAGGACATCAGACTGCTAAATATCACTAGCTGGCTACCACCCGGTTACTCAACCATGCACCTTAGAGGCTGCTGCCCTATATACATAGTCGCTGGTCACTTTAAATGGAACACTGGTCACTTTAAATGGAACACTAGTCACTTTAATAATGTTTACATACTGTTTTACTCATTTAATATGTATAAGCTGTACTCTACTGTATTTTCATTCCATTCTTTTACTTTTAGATGTGTCTGTATTGTTGTGAATTGTTAGATATTACTGCACTGTTGGAGCTAGGAACATAAGCATTTCGCTACACCCGCAATATTGTCTGCTAAATAGCAGAATATATTTGCGTGGGACCCAAGCATCATCAGAATGTCCACTCATTTTAGAGTCTAGATACTGTAGAAATATGGCACACAAATATATTGCATAGGTAGATTGACTCACTGTTTTTTTTCATATCTCTCGGTGTAGAGTTTCCCAGCCCTGTGCAGCCCTCTAGCCACTAAGGACTGGTCTGGGACCAGGGTTCAATCTGAAGTGTGTGTTGGGATCATCAGAGCAGTGTCAGAACTGGAAGAAACACTGGCTAAAGAAATTGAGAAACTGGTGGACACTGGTAGGTTTCTGATTCCTCTGTACATGAGGTCCACACCTTTAGGGGTGTGTTCCAGGACACAGTCTCGCCTTAAAATAAAAATCATTTTCAATGGAGATTCCCCATTGACTGTGCTTTTCGGTCCAGAAATAGGCTTTATCTGTGTCAAGGAAACATTCCCCCCAATGTTCTATATAGCAAATTATACATTGATATTGATTATTTCTTTATTTTACAGAGCTGAAGAGAATTCCAAAATACTCAGGTGAACACTTTTCTTTTCCCTCTGATCCATAGATGTGCCTGTGAAATTATCCACAATTCTAGTCCTTAAGTCACAAGCAATATTGTAACTGGTACAATTGAAGCTGTTGATTGAAGTTTTCTGTAGATGCAGACCTAGGATCAGTTTACCTTCCCCGACTAGTGGTGCACGGTCAGCTGATTGTTCACCTGCACCTGTCCTGAAATTGCTAGTAACCCATCCACAACCACCTGACTAGATGTGATAATGTGAAAATCAAAGGCCCACACCCGACCCTAACCCGCTAATAGAGAAAATGCACTAGGCTACAGTCAGATCTCAATGATTTTTTTTTTAACCGGTGGAGCAGGATTTTTTTATTGTCTAAATTTCTGCTTATGATTTTAGGATATTTTGGTAGGCTATTTGTTAGTCAACTTGTCTATAATCAGATGCAGGTTTTTTTTGCCATTATAAATTATATTGCGGGGGGGCCCCCCAAGTGTGGCAAACCCTGTTCTAGTAGACTAAATAAACCCTTGCTCACCAGAATAATGTAATAAATCGAAAGAACAAATGCTTTCTCTGTCATCTCTGCTTCTTTCGCGGAGCAAAGGCATTTAGGGACCGGGGAGGAAATTCAATAACAAAAAAACTAAAGAAATCAAAATGTTTTCTGTCCAAAATGTCCATATGAATTCAGTTTGACCGGTTGTAAGGAAATAGATTATTTTATGTGGTTGAAAAATGTTTTTGTTTTTAAATGGATGGAGGTTAAAGACCAGTATCTAGTTGCATTATCTCAAGAAACTGAAGAAAATAAATCATATTTCTCCACTTCTGTTCTTTGAAAGAAATGCTTAATTCTGCAGGAGTTGATATTAAGGCCATGTGAGAGCTTAAGACATACAGTCGGTGTACTGATTTCAGTTTCCAGTTAACCATCTGAAGAGTAGGCTACAGTTCCCTCAACGTGCCATAGGTCTATTTGAAATGTCTGTGGAATTTGTATAGCACCTCACAATCACACAGTAGGATTCTGCAATAACGAGGTGGTGTGTTAGCCTACTTATGCACAGCCATTTCAGTGTGCTCTGGGTGTCGAGTGAGTGCCAACTCTTTCCACTCCAAACACAGAAGTTTGAGTTGACTACAAACATCTTGGAGTTGTTTACCCCTAGTCGGACTCGACAACAAGTTGCTATCCATTGGACCGCTGCGGTTAATGGCCCAAAGTTCTGGGGCAGGGCATAGCGAAGGGTCAACTGAAGCTGTGGGTAGAAGCAGATCTATGATCAGTTTACCTTGCCTGAAAAACTAAGCTCAACCATTAGGGGAGTTACACAACTGACCTAAGAACAGTGGATAGGTGCAATTGCATCCTATTCCTATATATTCCACACATCCGTAACACCTTTACCAGGTCTCTCCTGAAAAATGTATATTGAGACTAACCATTATTTTTACAGTACTTTCAATGTAATTTCATTGCATTACATATTGTAGCTCACATTTTTCCTCCCCATTCTCAGTTGACCTGACACTTGACCCGGACACAGCCAACCCGTGGCTCCAGCTCTCAGAGGACGGTCGACGGGTACAACACCTCGGGGCGTGGCAGGACCTTCCGGATGTCCCAGAGCGTTTTGATACAGTTGTCATCGTCCTGGGCTGCGAGGGCTTCAGCACCGGGCGGCACTACTGGGAGGTTCAGGTGGGAGACAAAGATGACTGGTACCTAGGCGTGGCCAAGGCGTCGGTCAACAGGAAGGGCCGGATCGCCATCAGCTCCTCCCAGGGCTACTGGGCGCTGGCCATGAAGAAAGGTCAGGAGTATAAGGCCTCCACGACCCCGCCGTTACCGCTGACCCTTGACCCCAAGCCGAAGAGGGTCGGGGTGTACGTGGACTGTGACGAGGGCCAGGTGTCATTTTACAATGTGAGGGAGAGGAGTCATATCTATACGTTCATGGAGGACAGCTTTAAGGAAAAGTTGTTTCCCTTTTATTTGTACTGTTGTGATAAACAGTCGGATACCATGGTAATCTGTCCGGCCAATGAGAAGACTCAGATCAAGCAATGCTGAGAAAGACTGAAACTCTGAAAGACTACAATTCTGTGTGCAGATAACACATGTACAAATGATCTTGGTAGGGAAACCATGTTCTAATTACAAAATGAGGAAAAGAAATCCAGTAAATCACATCGTAGGATTTTTTATGAATTTATTTGCAAATTATGGTGGAAAATAAGTGTTTTGTCTGTCATAGTTGAAGTGTACCTATGATAATTACAGGGGTCTCATCTTTTTAAGTGGGAGAACTTGCACAATTGGTGGCAGACTAAATACTTTTTTGCCCCTGTGTGTGTGTAGTGTATGTATGTATATATATATTACACACTGCATTTAGAAAGTATTCAGATCCATTTTGCACATTTTGTTACGTTACAGCTTTATTCTAAAATGGTTGAAAATGTTTTTCCCCTCATCAATCTACACACTATAGCCTTTCATGACAACCCCCCCCCCCCCCAATAAATTGAAAATGTTGCAAATGTATTAAAGATAAAAACGCTGAAATATCACATTTCCATAAGTATTCCGACTGTTACTCAATACTTTGTTGAAGCACTTTTGCAGCGAGTCTTCTTAATTATTACGCCTCAAGCTTGGCACACCTGTATTTGGGGAGTTTCTCCCATTCTTCTCTGCAGATCATCTCAAGCTCTGTCAGATTGGATGGGGAGCGTTGCCGCACAGCTATTTTCAGGTCTCTCCAGATATGTTAGATTGGGTTCAAGTCCGGGCTCTGGCTTGGCCACTCAAGGACACGGAGAGACTTGTCCTGAAGCCACTCCTGCATTATCATTGGCTGTGCGCTTAGGGTTGATGTCCCTTTGGAAGGTTAACCTTCGCCCCAGTCGGAGGTCATGAGCGCTCTGAACCATGTTTTCATCAAAGAGCTCTCTGTACTTTGCTCCGTTCATCTTTCCCTCAATCCTCCCAGTCCCTGCTGCTGAAACACAATATTGGTTTCATCAGACCAGAGAATCTTGTTTCTCATGATCTGAGAGCCTTTAGGTGCCTTTTGGCAAACTCCAAGGAGGCTTTCATGTGCTGAGGATTGGCTTCAGTCTGGCCACTCTACCATAAATGCCTAATTGGTGGAGTGCTGCAGAGATGGTTGTCCTTCTGGAAGATTCTCCCATCTCCACAGAGAAACCGGAAGTTCTGTCAGTGACCACTAGGTTCTTGGTCACCTCCTTGACCAAGGCCCTTCTCCCCGATTGCTCAGTTTGGCCGTGCGGCCAGCTCTAGGAAGAGTCTTGGTGGTTCCAAACTTCTTCCATTTAAGAATGATGGAGGCCACTGTGTTCTTGGGGACCTTCAATGCTGCAGAAATGTTTTGGTACCCTCCCCAGGTCTATGCTTTGACACAATCCTGCCTCGGACCTCACGACTTTTTGGTTTTTGATTTGACATGCGCTGTCAACTGTGGGACCTTATATAGACAGGCCTGTGCCTTTCCAAATCATGTCCAATTCATTGAATTTACCCCAGCTGGTCTCCAATCACGGTGTAGAAACATCTCAAGGATGATCAATGGAAACAGGATGCACCTGAGCTCAATTGTGAGTCTCATAGCAATCTGTCTGAAGACTTATGTAAAGGTATTTCTGTTCTTTATTTATAATACATTTGGAAAAATGTCTAAACCTGTTTTGCTTTGACATTATGGGGTATTGTGTGTAGATTGAGAGAAAAAAATTATACCTTTTTTAAAAAACATTTTAGATTAAGGTTGTAACGTAACAATATGTGGAAAAAGGGAAGGCGTCTGAGAACTTTCCGAATGCGCTGTAGACTCTTAGGGGTAGCCCAAAGTGCCCTGGGTGTGAGTGCCAGACGTCAATGTATTTTTACGATTTTAGGAGGGGCTCACATTTTAATATTTGTTTCATGGTGATAACAATGGTATTTATTTTGGTGGTGTCCAGCCCCCCCCCCCCCCCCCCCTATTCCCCATGTCAGTTGAACCTTGTTGAGAAAGACTGCAGCGATGATGAACAACTCTGAAAGACTACATTTCTTTGAGCAGAAAATACCTTTATAGAACAAGGCCTGCACACTGTTAAAGCTCCCAATTCAACTATTTATTGACAACGTTTTGATCCATAACAGATCTTTGTCAGGTCAAACAGAGTTCTCACATCCCAGAAAATAACTTCAAATATGATCTTGGTAGGAAAAGTGTTTTTTTTCTTTGTTTTTTTAATCGCATATTTCCTGTTCGTTAAAGTCTAGATTAAATATCTGAAAGAAGATGAATCTAACAGACATTGGTTTCATCCCAGGTCCTTGAATGTATCTGAGGATGACAGTACTGTTCTCTAACTTGCACTTTAGCACCTATTTACATATTCAACTTACATTGTGAAAAAAATATGAATGATTTTCAACAATAAATTTATTTTTGTCTTTAGTCCATGTCTTGTGAGATTTTAAAAAGTTTGAACACACTCAATCTGAAAATGTAGGTTTCACATGGGAATGTTTTGTGTTAGTTTAAAGTTTCACTTTCAGCAAAATAATGTCACTTAGCTCCTCCCTCTCAAACATTCACCCTCCTCTCTTTATAAAGGGAATATAATACAGTACTGTTTGTGAGTATGTGTGTTTCGCTGTTGTCATTCTTGTGGTGCATTTTGAGAAGTGAGCCCAGACAGATCGTGCTATAGACATTTTTTATTGTTTTTTCTTCTTCACAAAACAGGTAGGCATATGTTTTTTTTGTTTTACTTTGGACTTATTTTGTTATTTTCAGGTTGTTGCTTTCTTAGAAAAAGTGAAATAAACTGATGTTTTTCATCTTGAGGTTTTGGTTAATTGGCTGGAGGTGTTGGGTTACATGTGTTTACAGTGAGTCACTCGACAGGGTGGAGACCAGTCTTATTATTGATGATGTAGGTACAAGCCTTTGTTTGCAGTGTAGTTCAGTTTTAGCTGCTTAAAATGTTGTGCTTGTACTTTCATTTTCTACATATTTACTTGTGTGTTTACAGTATTTTCACTGTAATTGAGCCAAAGTCATTTCTTATGAACCTCATCAATACTGTGCTAAAGTATATGGGCTAAAGGTACTAAAATCATATGATTATTTAAGAGCCATAATAATTGAATAATAACATATCTTCCCCCATAGAGATGTCATCATTGAATGTTGACAGCAGCCTTCTACCAGAAGAGCAGTTCCTGTGCTCTATCTGCCTGAATGTGTTCACTGATCCAGTTACCACTCCTTGTGGCCACACCTTCTGCAAAGCCTGTATTAGTGGACACTGGGATAACAGTGAGATATGCCAGTGTCTAAAATGTCAGAAACGATTCTATGTGAGACCAGAGGTCTCCACCAACGATGTGATAAAGGAGATCTCAGTGCATATCAAGAGAAAACTTGATATACCAGAATGCTTAGTTGCTCCTTGGGAGGTGGCTTGTGATGTTTGTTCCACAATAAAGCTCAAGGCCCTGAAGTCCTGCCTGGTGTGTCTGACTTCCTACTGTGAGATTCACCTGGAGCCTCATCAGAGAGTGGTGAATCTGAAGAGACACAAGCTGATCGACCCTGTGGAGAACCTGGAGGACAGGATGTGTAAGAAGCACGAAAGAGGCCTGGAGCTCTTCTGTAGGACTGATCAGACATGTGTGTGTGTTTTGTGTACTGAGACTGACCACAAGTGTCACAATACTGTATCCATTGAAGAGGAGGGAGTCAAACAAAAGGTAAGACCTTTTAATTCAAAAAAAATTATATAATTCTTTTTCGACGACATCTTAATTTCCTTCATGCATACTTGATATGATTTTCCACAGGCTGAGCTTGTGTCCACTAAGGCAGAGGTGCAGAAAATGATTCAGGACAGACATGCAAAGATGGAGGAGATCAAACGCTCAGTGGTGCTCAGCAAAGTAAGTTCTGACAGAAATAGAAGATGTTACATTATCACACTGGATTGCCATAATGTTTATTTAGCCAGTGGGAAAATGTGTATACATTTTTTTTTAAACCAAAATTAATATTATTCAATCAATTGATCAGAAGGCAGGTATCTTCTGTATTCAAGCAGTTTATAGTAGAGTATTAACCAAATATTCTGCTTTTGAAGTAATTAACTCTACATGCAATTTTTATTTCATTAGAAAAGTACTGAGAAAGAAGTGGAGGACAGTGAAAAGCTTTTCACTGAACTGTTACGGTCTATAAAAAAAAGGAGAACTAAGCTTGTCAAGGTAATAGAGGAGAGGCAAAAAGCAGCGGAGAGGAGAGCTGAAGGGCTCACCCAACAGTTGGAGCAGGAAATCACTGAGCTACAGAAGAGAAGCACTGAGCTGGAGCAGCTCTCACACACTGAGGACCACCTCCACCTCCTACAGGTCAGTGTCCCTCTCTGTCATCAATAGGTTAGTGTTCATCTATATCCTCAATATACTGTAAATGCATGAAGTGAAAACTCGCTGAACTCCTGAGATAATGAATACATTTTGGGGAGTTGTAGAGTTTGCCGCCCCTTCGCACCCCTCCGTCTACTAAGAAATGGTCCAGGGTGAGTGTTCACACTGATCTGTGTGTGGGGACTTTGAGAAGAGCCTTGTCTCAAATTGAGGAAAACATAAGAGGAGAACTAAAAGTTCTTACAGAAATAGGTAAGATTCATTTTGACCGATAGTTTTTAAAGAAGCATTTAAAAAAATCTGTCCTATTGTATTCTGTCTGTATTGTTTAATGATGTGCTGTCTATTTTCTTACAGAACTCACAAGAATGCGAGAGTTCAAAGGTGACAAATTGTAATTTCTTTGAGAATGATAACGAAGTTAATGGTCATTAACAACCATGATATGGCCCATAATTGTGCTATATGTTTTGTAAATGTTATCTAAATGATATATTGGCCCATATCGCTGCTCCTCAGATGAAGTCACTCTGGACCCCAACACTGCAAATCGTTGGCTACAGCTCTCTGAAGACGGAACACAAATAAAGTACGCCAAAACAGCCCAGAGGGTGTCTGACAATCCAAAGAGGTTTGACTACTACTCAGCGGTCTTAGGAGAGAAGGGCTTCAACTCTGGACGCCATTACTGGGAGGTCCAGGTGGGCGTGAGTGGGAGGTGGGAGGTCGGCATTGCCATGAGGGCCGTCAACCGGAAGAAGGCGGTGAAAAAGAATCCCGAACACGGCTTCTTTCTTCTGTCAAAGAGCGGATACTTGGGGTATGAGGCTGGTTCTTCACCCTCTACCACCCTCAATCTGAACCCCATACCGAGAAGAGTCGGTGTGTATGTTGATTATGAGAAAGGGCAGGTGTCTTTTTATGATGTGCTGGCAAACTTACACCTCTACTCATTCCTTGGCCTGTCCTTCACCGGGAAACTTTACCCTTACTTTTACCTCTACAGCATGAAAAAGAAGTCTGAGTCGCTGGTCATTTACATCGATTGGACAAAGGTGTACGAAGACCATTTGAGGAGACTCGCTAATGCCGCAAAGTGAAGATACTCACCATAAAAGGCTAGATACTATTACTCAATAGTACTCAATATTACACAAAATTAAATTACTTGTCACACCTCACTAGTTTCCTCTGATGTAGTATAATAATATATCATGTTTATATAGCATGTGTTTCCTCATAAACAACAGTAAAAGTTATAAAATGTTACAAAGTTATGTTGTCATCAAATATGTGTGTGAAATTCTGCTGTATTTACATGTTTCAAACATTGTTCTATGCATAAGATTTGCAAGAGAGGAAAGTACAATTGATGACATTGAACAAGGAAAAAACAACTCGAACAGTGTGAACTATTATTTGCACCCAGGCCTGCTGTGGCCGTGACTTGATTGTATCTCTGATTATTACATTATTATTCTCTGCCTTGCCATTTAGCATTAAATGCCTATTTGGATAATCTACCTACTCTCTCAGATGTGTATTGCATACTATGTAAAAACATGTACATAGATTTTCAACAATATATGTTTATCTATTCTCCATGTCGTGTAAGATTGTTATCATAAAGTATGAAAACCCTACACCTCAAGTTGCAAATTTGGCCATCACTGTCAAGACTTCTGCCGAAGTCGGTAACTCTCCTTGTTCGGGCGGTGTTCGGCGGTCGACGTCACTGATCTTCTAATCATCACTGATCCATTTTTCATTTTCCATTGGTTTCGTCTTGTCTTTCTTCACACCTGGTTCCAATTCCATCAATTACAGATTGTGTATTTAACCATATGTTTCCCATCATGTCCTTGTCGGAGATTGTTTGTTTGAATGTTTGTGTATTATGTATTGGTGCGCGATGGGTTTTTGTACCCACTTTTATACCAAACTCCATTTATACCAAATTCGATTCTCCTGCGCCTGACTACCCTGCCACCTACACACACGTTGTTACAGAATCTCCGACCACCTATGGAGTCAGCAGGAGAAGGTACCCCGGCCATGGAGGTGGAGGAGCACGTCCAAGATCATGCGGTAAAGCTTTACCATCTGGCTGCCGCCATGGATCGCATTGTCCAGACTATGGACCGCTGGGAGAGACAGGGAGTTCTTCCAGCGCCTCTACCAGCACAACCGGGGTCTCTCTTGAGCGCCCCTTTCCCGCCTAAACCCAGTGGGATCCGTCTCTCCATACCACAGGAGTATGAATGGAGTGCTGCCTACTGCCAGGGTTTCCTCCTCCAACTAAACCTCTATCTGGTCACGGTCCACCCAGCTCCATCAGACCGTGAGAAGGTGTCCGCCCTTGTCTCGTGCCTCACCGAAGCCCTGGAGTGGGCCAACGCCGTGTGGAGAGGACCATTTTGAGGAGTTCACCCGTCTCTCTGCCCTTGGGTGGGGGGTCGAAGACTGCCCGGAAACGGCGGGTGAACTCCTCAAAATGGTCCAACACTGCATCTCCCTCTCTCCACACGGCGTTGGCCGTAGAGAGCGCCTCTACCATCTGAGACAGGAGACGAGGAGCACACAGGAGTTTGCCCTGGAGTTTAGGACCCTGGCTTCCAGTGCGGGATGGAACAACAGGGCCCTGATCGACCACTACCGCTGTAGTCTGCGCGAGGACGTCCGTTGGGAGCTGGCCTGCAGAGACACCACCCTCACTTTCGACCAGCTGGTGGACCTGCCCATCCAGCTGGACAACCTGCTGGCTACTCACGGACATCCAGATCGGGGTCTGGTGGTTCCATCCTCCCGCACCCACTCTCCGATACCCATGGAGCTAGGAGGGGCGGTGCGCAGGGAGATTAGAGAGGTTTTCCGCTCACGCACCATCTGTGGCCGCAGAGGTCACACTGCTGGTCGGTGCCGGGTTGGTTCCTCTGGGAATCGAGTCAGCAGGCAGAGCACTCTGGCGTCACCCCAGGTGAGCTGGCACCATTCTCAGAGTCAACAGAGTCCTCTGTTGCACATATGTTTTTGTCTGTCACTTTTCCTGAGTTTTCTCCGCATTCCCAGCAAAAGGCACTCGTCGATTCAGGTAGTTTAGGGACCCCCATTGTTCCCGTAGATGTGCCCTTTCACGTTCACGGAAAGTCGACCATTAGGGTCAGGGTTAATTAGGGAGGTCAACGCTCCTTTGGGTATGGTGACGCAGGGGGGTCACATGGAGAAAAATACAAATTTCCTTATTGACTCTTCTGCGTTTCCCGTGGTGCTTGGCCTACCCTGGTTGGCTTGTCATAACCCCACTGTTTCTTGGACACACCCCACTCTCACGGGGTGGTCGCGAGAGTGCTCAGGGAGGTGTTTAGGGGTTTCCGTTGGTGCTACTATGGTGGAGAGTCCAGACCAGGTCTCCACCATGCGCATCCCCCTGAAAATGCCGATTTGGCTCTCGCCTTATCTAAAAAGAAGGCGACTCATTTACCACCTCATCGACGGGGCGATTGTGCGATAGATCTCCTGTTAGACGCTGCACTTCCCAGGAGTCGGGTGTATCCCCTCTCACAGGCGGAGACGGAGGCTATGGAAACATATGTCTCCGAATTCCTGCATCATTCGGTCCTTCACTTCACCCAACTCCCCGAGTTTCTTTTTCGTGAAGAAGAAGGCGGGAGGTCTGCGTCAGTGTATTGACTACCGGGGTATAAATCAGATCACGGTGAGGTATAGTTACCCGCTACCGCTCATAGGCACAGCCATAGTCAATGCACAGGGCGCGCTTCTTCACCAAACTAGATCTCAGGAGCGTTTACTATCTGCTGCGTATCCGAGAGGGAGACGAGTGGAAGATGGCTTTCAGTACCACCTCTGGGCACTATGAGTACCTCGTCATGCCGTACCGGTTGATGAATGCTCCATCAGTCTTCCAAGCTTTTGTAGGATGAGATTTTCAGGGACCTGCACAGGCAGGGTGTAGTGGTGTATATTGATGACATTTTGATATACTCCGCTACACGCGCCGAGCATGTGTCCCAGGTGTGCAAAGTGCTTGGTCACCTGTTGGAACATGACCTGCACGTCAAGGCTGAGAATACCTGTTTTCCCAACATTCCATCTCCTTCCTAGGGTATCGCATTTCCACGTCAGGGGTGGAGATGGAGAGTGACCGCATTGCAGCCGTGCGTAATTGGCCAACTCCCACCATGGTAAAGGAGGTGCAGCGATATGTAGGGTTTGCCAACTACTACCGGAGGTTTATCCCAGGTTTTGGTCAGGTTGCGGCTCCCATTACTTCACTGCTGAAGGGGGCCCGGTGCGCTTGCAGTGAACAGCTGAGGTGGACAGGGCTTTCAGTCACCTGAGGGTTTTGTTTACCTCGGCTCCCGTGCTGGCCCATCCGGATCCCTTGTTGGCGTTCATAGTGGAGGTGGATGCGTCCGAGGCTGGGATAGGATCTGTGCTCTCTCAGTGCTCTGGTACGCCACCGAAGCTCCGCCCATGTGTCTTCTTGAAGAAGCTCAGCCCGGTGGAGCAAAACTATGACGTGGGGGACCGGGAGCTGTTGGCTGTCGTTAAGGCCCTGAAGGCGTGGAGACATTGGCTTGAGGGTGCTAGACACCATTTTCTCATCTGGACTGACCACCGCAATCTGGAGTACATCCGGGTGGCAAGGAAACTGAACCCTCGCCAGGCAAGGTGGGCCATATTTTTCACCCGTTTTGTGTTTACCCTTTCTTACAAACCAGGCTCCCAGAACATTAAGGCATACGCATTGTCCCGGATGTATGACACAGAAGAGCGGCCCATGGATCCCACTCCCATACTCCCTGCCTCTTGTTTGGTGGCACCGGTAGTGTGGGAGCTGGACGCGCACATTCAGCGGGTGTCACGTTTAGAGCCCGCTCCCCCTTAGTGTCCAGCTGGGCGTCTGTACGTTCTGTCCGCCATCTGCTGATCTATTGGGCACACACATCACCCTCTTCTGGTCATCCTGGGATCGGTCGGACGGTGCGCTGTCTTAGTGGGAAGTACTGGTGGCCCACTTTAGCTAAGGACGTGAGGGTTTATGTTTCCCCCTTCTCTGTGTGCGCCCAGTGCAAGGCTCCTAAACACCTGCCCAGAGGTAAGTTACAACCCTTACCCATTCCACAACCGTCGCACACAGTGGTCGCACATGTCGGTGGATTTCCTAACCGATCTTCTACCTTCACAGAGTAACACCACAATCCTGGTCGTTGTGGATCGTTTTTCTAAGTCCTGTTGTCTCCTCCCTTTGCCCGGTGCCTGAGGATATAGTGTCTGATCGGGGTCCCCAGTTTATGTCAAGGGTCTGGAAGGCGTTCATGGAAAGTCTGGGAGTCTCGGTCAGCCTTACCTCAGGTTTTCACCCCGAGGGTAATGGGCAGGTGGAGAGAGTTAACCAGGATGTGGGTATGTTTCTGAGGTCTTTTTGCTTGGACCGGCCGGGGGAGTGGGCAGCGTTCGTGCCCTGGACAGAGATGGCCCAGAACTTGCTCTGCCTCTCCTCCACTAACTTTTCTCCCTTTCAGTGTGTTGGGGTATCAGCTGGTTCTGGCTCTTTGGCGTCAGAGTCAGACTGAGACTCCTGCGGTGGACGACTGGTTCCGGTGCGCAGAAGGAACATGACACGCTGCCCATGTCCACCTTCAGCGCGCAGTACTGTGCCAGAAAGTTGGCGCAGACTTTCACCGCAGTGAGGCGGGGTCTGGCTCTCGACCCGAAACCTGCCCCTCTGCCTGCCCTGTCGGAAACTGGGTCCGTGCTTTGTGGGGCCATTTAAAGTCCTGAGGGGAGTGAACGAGGTATGTTACAGGTTACAACTTCCCCCCGATTACCGCATTAACCCCTCGTTCCATGTGTCTCTCCTCAGGCCGGTGGTGCCTGGCCCGCTCCAGGAGTCTGAGGTGCAGGAGATTCCTCTGCCCTATCTGGACATCGAGGGGCCCGCGGCGTACTCCGTTCATTCCATACTGGATTCGAGACGGCGGGCGAGGGGCCTTCAGTACCTCGTGGACTGGGAGGGGTATGGTCCGGAGGAGAGATGCTGGGTTCCGGTGGAGGACGTGTTGGATCCTTCCATGCTGCGAGATTTCCACCGTCTCCATCTGGTTTGCCCTGCGCCTCGCCCTCCGCGTTGTCCCCGACGTCAGTGCCGACGCGCTGCTGGAGCTACGCGTCAGGGGGCGGTACTGTCATGACTTCCGCCGAAGTTGGTCCCTCTCTTCGGGCGGTGATCGGCGGTCGACGTCACCAATCTTCTAGCCATCCCTGACCCATTTTTCATTTTCCATTGGTCTTGTCTTGTCTTCCGTCACACCTTGTTCCAATCCCATCAATTACATGTTGTGTATTTAACCCTCTGTTTCCCATCATGTCCTTGTCAGAGATTGTTTGTTTGTATGTTCGTGCATTATGTATTGGTGCGCAATGGGTTCTTGTACCCACTTTTATTTATGTTGTATTTTGGTTTTTGGAGTTTTGTTAAGTTTATTAACCTCTAGCGACGAGCAATCCCGTATCCGGGAGCGTAATCATAGCCTCAAGCTCATTACCATAACGCAACGTTTCCTATTCATGAAAATTGCAAATGAAATGAAATAAATATATTCCAACAAAAGCTTAGCCTTTTGTTAACAACACTGTCATCTCAAATTTTCAAAATATGCTTTTCAACCAAAGCATTTGTGTAAGAGTATTGATAGCCTAGCATAGCATTAAGCCTAGCATTCAGCAGGCAACATTTTCACAAAAACAAGAAAAGCATTCAAATAAAATCATTTACCTTTTAAGAACTTCGGATGTTTTCAATGACGAGACTCTTAGTTAGATAGCAAATGTTCATTTTTTCCAAAAAGATGATTTGTGTAGACGAAATAGCTCCGTTTTGTTCATCACGTTTGGCTAAGAAAATGACCGGAAAATGCAGTCACTTACAACGCCAAACTTTTTTCCAAATTAGCTCCATAATATCGACAGAAACATGGTAAACGTTGTTTAGAATCCATCCTCAAGGTGTTTTTCACATATCTATTCGAT
The DNA here is from genome assembly GCF_002021735.2 of Oncorhynchus kisutch. NCBI lineage: Eukaryota > Metazoa > Chordata > Actinopteri > Salmoniformes > Salmonidae > Oncorhynchus > Oncorhynchus kisutch. The sequence goes on along the minus strand of NC_034189.2, from coordinate 15,201,433 downwards.
AATCTATCATTGGTGGAAGTTCGCTTCTCATCAGAAGCAAACGGAAAAATACTGCAGCTAGAGATTACGCAATAATTGCAACGGAGGACACCAAGCGACCACCTGGTAGATGTAGTCTCTTATGGTCAATCTTCCAATGATATGCCTACAAATACGTCACAATGCTGTAGACACCTTGGGGAAAACGTGGAAAATGTAAGCTGACTTCTAGCTCCTTCACAGCCATATAAGGAGTCATTGGCATGAGGCGGTTTCAAAAAATGCGGCACTTCCTGATTGGATTTTTATCTGGGTTTCGCCTGTAACA